>NC_067495.1:18942323-19109033 GCF_947179515.1 Apodemus sylvaticus | reverse complement strand
CGGCTTCAGCTTGATTTATGCAGCCCAGGAGCTGGGCCTCCTACATCAATTAGCAGTTAAGAGAATGCCCCAAAGACATGCACACAGATGACTTGGATAGAGGTTCTCTCTGCCCAGGTTGATAACCAAGATTAGCCATCATAAGTTCTTGTCCTTTCTGGTGGGTGGTAGAAGTTATGGCCTTATTATGTAGCACAAACTAGTCTCAAACTCTATTCTTCTGCTTTAGTTTCCCAAGTGCTAGGATTACAGGTGTGTGAAACCATATCCATTTTATTTTATTTTATTTTTGGTTTTTTGAGATTAGGTTTCGCTGTGTAATCCTGGCTGTCTTAGAACCCTCTCTGTGTAGACTAGGCTAGTCTCAAACTCACAGAGGTCCGCTTGCTTCTGACTCCTGAGTGCTGGGATTAAAGGTGTGTGCTGCCACCACCTGGTGCACCTAATTCTTATTATTTTCATTTTTTTGAAGATTACATATTGGTTTAAGGTGATGTATATGGGTGTCCAGTTGCTAATGGACAGACTTGTGATGGTTAGCTTTGTGTATTAACTTGATTGGCGCCCTAGGATGCACTAATATTTAGTCAAGCATTGTTTTTAGTGTTATGGTAATAGACTCTGTTAAATGGAGTGCTGGGATGAGACTAACAGTTAATTTAGCACATTGCAATCCCTAATGAAGGCCTGACTAGAAGAAAAAGATGAGCCCTTCCCCAAATGCAGAATACTTACATGACTGCTCTTGAATTGGGACATTGTTTTTCATGCCTTTGGACTCACACTGAAACATTAACTCTTCCTAGAACTCAAGCCTGTCATTTTGTGGCTAGGACTTACATCTATGGTTCTCTGGGGTACCAGGTCTTCAAAGGTAAGTTTCCAGTTCGCTGACTCACTTTCTTCGGGTATTTCTCCCATTAATTGTAGTAGTCAATTCCTTATAATCTTTCTCCCCTTCTCTGTCTCTGTGAGTTTTTTTCTCTCTCTCTCTTTCCCCAAATGACCCTAAATTTATGATGGTCCAATTTACTACTTTTCCACTATGATAGGAAAAAAATATGCTCTCAGTAGAAATTTTACTTGGATGGTATGCACTCACTGATAAGCGGATATTAGCCTAGAAGCTTGGGATACCCAAGACACAATGCACATATCAAATGATGTCCAAGAAGAAGGAAGGAGTGGCCCCTGGTTCTGGAAAGACTCAGTGCAGCAGTGTAGGGGACTACCAGGACAGAGAAGTGGGAAGGGGTGGATGGGGGAACAGGGGGAGGGAAGAGGGCTTATGGGACTTTCAGGGAGGGGGGATCCAGGAAAGGGAAAATCATTTGAAATGTAGATAAAGAATATATCGAATAAAAAGAGAAAGAGAGAGAGAGAGAGACAGAGGGGGAGGGAGAGAGAGAGGGAAAGAGAGAGGGAAAGAGGGAGTAGCGGGGGAAAAAGAGTAGTGAAAAAAAAGAAATTTTACTTGGAAGTTTTTATTTTGACCTTTTTTCTGGGTTAGCAATATGTAGTATAATCTTGCTTATGCTAGGTATTAATGAGCTAGCTGTAGCTTCCGGTCAGCTATGTAATTGTGAGGGGAAATAATACTCTAAGCATACTGTAATACTAAACTGTGACATTTAGGTGAGGTACATTAAATGCCTCTTGGCCTATGATATTTTCAACTGATTCTGGGTTTGCTAGGATATAACCCCACTGTAAGTTAAGAAGTATGTCTATATTTATACGACTGTATTTATTCTGTTTGTCTAGAGAACTCTGGTTAATACAAAAGGTGAGCTGTAACCTTCAATGAATAAAACTGGGGGGGGGGGTATTGTTATTGTTAATCATAAGACCTGCAATATAACAGTGGTAATTTGTGCCAGATACAGAGTAATACAATATCAGTAGAGAGCCAAATAATTAGAATGTGGACTTGCTATCTGTAATCAGTGAAAGCAAACTCTGGACAGTGGGATTGGAGAGATGGCTCTCTTGATAAAGCACCTGCCGCAGAAGCATGGCGACCCGAGTTTGGATCCCTGGCACTCTCTATAAGCTGGGCAGGGCCTCCAGGAGCCCAGTGCTGGGGGCTGAGAGAGAGAGAGTTATAGGAGGATCTGTGGGGCTGATGCCAGTCATCCTGGTCAGTCAGCGAGCTCCAGTTCCAGTGAGAGATCTTGTCTCAATAAGATGGAGAGCAATCAATGAAAACACCTAATATCAATGTGTGTTTGCTCCATGTGTGTACTTATGCGCGCACACACACACACACACAAAACATGCATATACCCATGGAAACATGTACACACAGGAGCGCATCCATTTTTTTAAGCCTGAATGAGGGAGGTGTAGCACAGTGTGGCAGTAACTCAAGAATAAAATCCTCAAAAGGAGGAGCATGGATGGTAGGAGTAAGAGGTTTTGTCTGGGGCTGAAGAGATGGCTTGGTGGTCCTGAGTTCAATTCCCAGCAACCACATGGTGGCTCACAACCATCTGTAATGAGGTCTGATGCCCTCTTCTGGTGTGTTTTGAGACAATGGCAGTGTACTTACATAAAATAAATCTTTTAAAAAAGAGAGAGATTTTGTCTGGCATTAGAGAGACAGTGCAGCAATTAAGAGTACGTGTTCCTCTTCCAGAGGACCTGAGTTCAGTTACCAATACCTACTCAGTGACCTCACAAGACTGTAAGTCCCTTTTCTGGCCTCCACCCTTTTATGGACTCCGTGGGCACTGAATGCAGAGCTGTGGGATTTCCCTAGGAGTGTATTCTGGTGTGTGTATGGGGGGCATCATACATGAAGGTCTCATGTTTTTAGAATCACTGGCGGAGAAAAAGAACAGTAATGGTTTGAGAAAGCTGCAGTATTGTCAAAACAAATAACGAACAACAACAAAAAAGAACATCTATGTTCCAATTGAGACAGCAAAGGAACCCCCAACCTTCAGAGATGTTGTAAATATAGAGGGTTTATATGAATGAGTGAACATTGTGTTCTAGAAGACAAAATCTCAGAATGAAGATTAGAAGAAGAAATTTTGTTTCTATGCATGAGGAAGTAACAGAGACTAGATTACGCTATTGCCTTGAACAACCAAAACAAAAAAAAAAACAAACAAAAAACAAACAAAAAACAAAAAACAAACCAAAAAACCCCAGATAGCATATGTGAAACATAAGCTTCCAGATCCGAGGCCACAGGAAGTGTGATATTATGCTCCTGGGGGGAATGAATCATGATGGTCTGGAGGGTTTCCAGAAGTGGTGCAGGGAGGGCATGATGATTAATTCTGGCTGTCAACCTCACTGCAGTGAGAGGCACCTTGAAAATTGGTAAAGTATACTTCTGGCTGTTTCCTGAGTCATTGGCATGTGGGTCAATGAAATGGAGTCAGGAAAACCTGCCCTGAATGTGGATGGTGCCGTCCAAACAAAAGTGAGAAGGAGGTAGGCACATTGGCACACACCTTTAACCCTCCTGGACCTAAGGAGGTGGAAGCAGGAGGTCAACTTGTTTATAGGTGAGACCGGAAGTCAAGTGGTCCATAGAATGAGACCCTGTCTCGTAGCCAACAGATTCGTGCAGGAGGTGGGGATCATTGTCTTCAGCTGTGTACTTACTGGTGCGCCCACCAGGCTCCACGGCCATGGCCACACAGATGGCCCTGGTTATACTAAACAGCTCACAAAACATTAAAAGAGAAAAAGAGAGACATGGGTGTAGGAAAGGGAATTGTATTGAGGAGGAGGGTTGTCAAGGGTAGGACCGAGAAGACAGTGGAGGGTGAGAGTAATCAGAATGCATTGTGTACATTTCAGATATTATCAAAGAATAGATATAATTGCTAATAACAACAACACACTTTGAAACGGTGCAAGGGGAAGTATGCATAATCACGCTCTTGACCTTGCTTGAGTGGACACATCTTACTGTTGCTGCCACCACTTCCCATAGATATCAGGCTCAAATGATTCAGCCTCGGAATGGAGAGTTGGCAGCAGTGACACTCCAGTGGTCTTGCAAGCCTGCAGCTTTAAGATTCAAGCTGTGTTATTGGTTTTCCAGTGTTCTAAAGCTTCTAGTTTCCTGGACTGAGTAGCTACTGAGATTTTTTTCTAATCTGAGACTGACACTAGGGCTATACATTCAAATCATGCCAGTCACTCATAGATAATAATTCTCTCTCTCTCCCTTCTTTTCTTTTCTCCTCTCTTTCCTTCTCTGTCTTAGGAAATTTCTGACTAATAGTCAAGAGGAACTGGTGGTTCCCCCTGAGTTTAGAAGACACAGTTTTGGATTCACATAACAGTACAGAATAACACAGAGGCGATCTTTGCACAGACAAAGCAAGCCTGGGAGACCTCTAGTGGGCGGTTTTCAAGTCTCCAGTTGAATTTTGATGAGCATTTACATGTGAGGAAATTTCCCAGACTAGGTTTTAGGATCAAGAGGCATAATCTTCATTAGTTTGAATGAAAAGAAACAACAAAACAAAACAACAACAACAACAACAAAACCAAAATTTAAATATGAAAAATCCAGCACCAAAAAGGTAGCATTCATGTCTGATATCCAACAAAAGTGATCAGCATGCGGCTAGAGGGTAGGCTTAGTGGCAGAGAATGTGCCCAGCATGTGCAGGGCCAGGCTGGTAGATGGTTCAGCAGACGAGGCTCCTGCCTCCAAGGCAGATGTCTTGAGTTTGATCTCTGGGGCCTACATGGTGGGAAGAGAGAACCAACCACTGGCACACACAGGTAAATAACTATTATAATAAAAAAAGCTTAAAAGCCTGTAGGCCCAATTTTCAGAAAAACAAATAATGATAATTATTGTTAATAATAAAAGATAAACTAGAGTGCAAAGGAAAATTTCTAGGCATGCAAAAAAGCAGAAAAAGATAAGCACCCATATGGTAAAACAGGAAAATGACCTAGATGATAGAATAGGAAGAAAAAGGACATTATGCTATTATTAATATATATCATAACCAGGAGTGCTAGTAGATACCTTTAATCCTAGCACTGATGAGGCAGACAGAGGCAGATCTCAGAGTTCCAGGCCAGCCTGGGCTACATAATAAGAATCCTGTCTTAAAATATATGTCATATACTCAAGAAAGCACCGAAAAGTACAAACATCGTTGAAATAACAACACTCCAGGAAGATGCTTCCACACAGGGCTTTGCCACCCCTCCACTCGTGGCTGAGACCCAGTCCTTACTGGAGACAATGTGGCTATGTTATATCAAATGGTAAAACGTGCTGGAAATGTGCTTTTAGAAACTTTGCAGAAAGCCACTCTCTAGGATGCTAAAGAAAGCAATTCAAAGGACATTTATTAGTTAGGGTTTTTTTTTTTTATCCTGTAATAACCTACCTGAGCTAGGCTAATGTTGTGTTAGAAAGGATAACCTTAATGGCTGGAGAGAGGGCTCAGGAGTCATGAGTACTTTCCACTCTTGCAGAGGACCTGGGTTCTGTTCCTCGCTACTGCACCAAGTGGCTCACAGCTGCTTGTGACTCTGTTTCCAGGAGAACTGACACCTTTCTTCTGAATCCCAAGAAGATTCATATACGTGGTGCACACACATACAGGCGCGCGCACACACACACAAACACACACACACACACACAAAATAAAAAAATAAGCCCCTTTTAAGGCTTATATCACTCGAATTTTTGAAGGCGAAAATTCAGACAACATAGTACGGATTGTCTTTGGTGATGCCACCTCATGGTGATTGTGATGGCAAGAAAACGTGTGGGAACAAGCCATCACATTGCCATATAAGAAAAAAGAAAGAGAGCAAGATATCCCTAGCCCTTCTAACGGCACCCCATCAACTAACCTTAGAATTTCTCACATGTTTTGTTTTGTTTTGTCTTTGAGACAGATTCTCAAAGTGTAGCTTTAGTGGATCTGGAACATATTATGTAGAACAGACCACCCTTGACTTCATAAAGCTTGCCTCCAGACTGCTGAAATAAACACCCCCCCCATTTTTTTTCTTTTTCACGGTGTATGTGTATTTTGACTGTATGTATATATGTGTACCATGTGCATGTCTGGTGCCCAAAGAGGTCAGAAAGGGGGAGTTGAATCTCTTGGGACCAGAGTTACAGACAGTTGTGAACCACCATGTGTATGCTGGGAATTGAACCAGGGTCTTCTGGAAGAGCAGCCTGTGTGCTTACAGGGTCTGTCTATGTAAATTAGGCTTTCTGAGCACTGAGATAATACGCATATTCCACTATATCAAGCAGACCCTGTGGAGTCCTTCACCACCTCACAATACTAACACCATCCTGTGCAGAGACCAAGGCCCCAACACATGAATCTTTGGAGGACACTCAGACCATAGCAGAAGGACTCTAACTGGAAGCTTTCTGCCTCAGCACTGCTGTGCCAGGGGAAGTTGCTCGCACCTAGTACTGCTAGCCATGCACTGCAAGAGCTGCGGAATGGAGAAGCTGTGAGTGCTTTAGGATCCAGGCAAACTGCTAAATTATTCAACAGCAACTCCAAATAGCAGTTGGCTGCCAGGTGCTGCTGGTTACCATGCATCAGAAGGGATGGCCGGTGATAGTGGGACCCCTGGCTCTTTCCCTCCTTTTTTTTCTCCGTCTCTTCCTCACCTCTCCTTCTTTTCCTTCTCTTTAGTGCTAGGGTTGGAACCATGGCATTCATTGTACATACTTAAGTGGGTGCCCTGGCACTGAGAATACCATCTCCAACCCTTTTATAAAAATGATTTCTAGATTCACTTATTTGTTTTCATATGTATGAATGTTTTGCCTGCATGTATGTATTACATTGTGTGCCTGCCTGGTGCTCATGGAGTTCAGAAGAGGTTGTTGAATCTCCTAGAACTGGAGTTATGGATGGATGTAAAACACCATATGGATCTTGTAATAGAACTCAGATTCTCTGCAAGAGTAGCAAATGTTCTTTGCCCCTCTTTGCCCCTCTTTGGTGAAAATATCCCCCATCCTTTCCTTTCTCTTCCTCCTCTCTCTTCCTTACTGAATTGAACTCAAGAGGGTCAGTACAATAGCTTCTAAACACACAGTGTAAAATCGTCCCCCCACCTTTTTTTTTTCTTTTTTTTTTCTTTTTTTCTTTTTTTCTTTTTTTCTTTTTTTTTGGTTTTTCGAGACAGGGTTTCTCTGTGTAGCCCTGGCTGTCCTGGAACTCACTCTGTAGACCAGGCTGGCCTCAAACTCAGAAATCCACCTGCCTCTGCCTCCCAGAGTGCTGGGATTAAAGGCGTGTGCCACCACTGCCTGGCTAAATTGTTCCCTTTTAACTAGGCACTGGAAAATGTACAAGTGCTACAGGGCTCTGCTTTAAGATGGTTCACAAAACAAATTCCTCCTTCTTCTCCTTCTTCAAGCTTCTTTCCACTGCCCTCTACTGGTAAAGTATCAGTGCTACCCAGCAAAGGGAAAAAAATTAAAACAATCAGATCCATTTTTACAGAGTAAACAAAAAAGGTTGAATTTGAAACCCAAGAGGGGAGGGGAGGGAAACTGGGAGGCAACAGTCTATCTACCTCTTTGGCTAGCCAGCTGCCATCTACACCATTCTAAACACATTTGAATTTGTGTTCTTAGAAACAATGAATCATCTCAGTGTTGCACAAAGGAACACACAAAGTATAAGGACTTTGGCAAGGCAATTCTTTTATCAAAAAGGCTATACTCAAACCCAAATGGGGCTACTGACACATGGGCTAACATGGGCTCCATGTTCCATCCCTGAAGTAGGTGGTAACTGCATCTCCCACCACTGGTGAGAGTTTGACTTCACAAACTGATGCTATTGGCTAGTTGGCACAAAAAGAAAGGAGAACACTCAGGAAATATGAATCTTTGCTAGACTAAGTAACTTTGAATTTTTTTTAAAAAAAAAGTTTGTCACTATTCCTCCCTCTTTGTTATACATATTTTTCAACCTTAGGCAGCATATGTTGGGTGTTTGAAGTCTCTAGTAACAATAAATTATTGTTATGATAAAGGAAGGCTTAAGCATGGTTTAAGATGGTCCTATAACAAACCATTGATCTTACTCAGCTCGTATGTGTGGCTTTTTCCCTGGTTGGAAATTATATTCCCTTGACCAGAAAGAGTTTTGTTCTATTAAGTCTTTGTTGATATCTTTTTCATTAACGTATTTATTTACTTTATATCCCCCTGACTGCTATTTTACTGTTTTCCTGTCTGAAAAGAGAACCCTAGTGGATTTTGGGAATGAGATTAGGATCCTCTGGTAAGAACTGCCAGGTGTACCAAGATATTTTTTGGGGGGGGAGCTTTTTCCTCAAGAAAGAACATGGGGTCTTTGGGGTCTTTTTGCCCAACTCTGCCTAGTCAGTTTTCCACCTCCTGCTCCATCCCCCTTGCTTCTAGAGAGGTAACTATGGCTGCCACGGGGGAGGGGGGTTGGTCAGTGACCAATCTGACTTCTTCCAGTCTAATTTGGGGTTTTGGATGTGGTAGTTTGGGGGTAACCCTTCAGAGGGCCAAACAAAAAGATTCCACCTTTCAAATGTAGGAAAGAAAGTCCTTGACAAGTGTCTGCAAAAAGATGCGAAGGAGAAGTAAAGAGTCAGACCAGGCAGGTAATCAGGAGAAGCCAGGAGAGGGGCTATTCAAATCGAAGTCCATTAGGATCTCTTCATGGGCTCACAAGACTATCCATCTACTGAGCTCATTCTTCCATTGGCCTCCAAGGCTAGACTTAGCAGTAATCAAACCACCATCTTCTTTCATCATTTTGATAGCTGTCAAAGTGGCTAGAATCAGCATGCAGACCTTCACATGTGGCTTCTTCATGAGGAGAGAAAACAAATATTTTAATTTTAGGTCAAAGCAAGTCTGGGCCTATCTGTTTTTGTAGGTAGGTGCTGCAGTGAGCCCAGGTCTGACATCTTATGTCTGAAGCAGAAAATCACCAGTGAGAAATAGTTGTCTTAAACAATATCTCATATGGATTCAAGTCTAATGTCTGGGGAGTGGGATAACTTGGGCTGTTTGAAAAAGCCTACCAATTGTTTTAGTGTTTGGTTTTACTTTCTTAAGACCATGTTCTAAAACACATGTTTCAAATGTCAAGGTCAATGGAGGATCTGATCCTCAAAGATCACTTGGCCTTCTTTTACCAACTGTTCCATCTATATGAAGATAAGTCAAAGTACTTGCTTGACTATGCTTTTGCCCTAAAGCATAGAGGAAAAATTTCCTGTGTTGACTTCATCTTTGTAGACTGGACACGTGTTATAGTTCACCAGGTCAAGGTCTCCAAGGTGGCCCTGAAGGAGAGAGCAGGTGACTTTCCATAGTTACAGCAGATGTTGAAAGCTGCCCCACAGCTCCCTGGGATCTAGTTGACGGTGGCCTGGAAAGAGGGAAAACTATTTCCCTTTTTAATCCCTCTGACCCCCATTAGTATAGCTTCCAAATGTGGTTATTGAACATCCAAAAGATCATTGACACCACTCTGATACATTTAACTACCATGTAATATTTAGAAAAAAACTTGGGCAAAACACAAACACTTCTAAATAAGCTTTGGTTGGACATACACTTTTGTTCTTTAAGCCAGTCCGTGTCATTGCTATTGAAAGCCAATCAATAACTCTACTGATTAAAGCAGAAGTTTGACATCAATATATTATACATTTTAATATTATTGTGGTGGTTTAAGTGAGACTGTCCCCCATAGGCTCAGAGATGAATAGTTGGTTCCTCCATTGGTGGTGCTGTTTGAGTAGATTTAGGGAGTGTGGCCTTGCTGAAGGAAGTACATTACTAGGGATATGCTTGGGGCTTTTAAAAACCACAAGCGCTCTCTCTCTCTCTCTCTCTCTCTCTCTTTTTCTCTCTCTCTCTCCCTCCCTCCCTCCCTCCCTCCCTCCCTGTCTGCCTCTCTCAATCTTGGCTTCCTGTGGGAAAATTCTGCTAATTAAAGTCTATTAGTCCAGACAGCCTCTGCTAATATGGCAGACTCCCTTCATTAGCAGGGCTTCTTCTGCTCCTCCTCTGACCTTGTTTGGGGAATTCTAAGCCGCCACATATGTCTCTACTGGAGGAATGTCATGCAGACTCAATTTGATTACAGGATCAATTTCTTTTCTCCTAATAAAACCTGTTCAGCCAACACCGGAGACTCCTGAAATGCTTCCCCATATTAAAGGCATTTCAGGTACCCTTTCCCATCCTGGATATTCCTACCTTCAGTCCCCCAAAACATTAGAAGCCTTGAATCATCTTAAGTAAAGTTGATCTGCCTACAGATAGCTGGTTCCAGTGTGTTTATTCACCAAACCTTCTCATAGGGCTTCCAAAATCCACCATCCCAGTTCGTCATCTCTGCTTCCACTGCCCTTGTGGACTGTATTGGCCAATGATCCACAAGAGAAGAGAGATGCACAGCTTCCTACATGCAATTCAAGACATAGCTCTCAGCTTACTATTGTCGTTGCCAAGCCTGCTGCCTCTGCTCTGCTATTATGGACTATTATCCCTCTGGAACCATAAGCCCAAATAAACCTTTATGATATTAGTTAGTTGCCTTGGCCATGGTACTTTATCACAACAATAGAAAAAGAACTAACACAGTCATATGCATCATCTCTAAGTCTCATCTTTTACATATCATTAATAACTTACTCAGATCCTTATAATGCTCTAGTTTTCTTTTCCATTCTGGAAACAACTAGACATTTTAATCTTTGCACATGCACCCTTCTTTACCAAAACCATTTACAATTTTACATGGTTCTAACATTTTCTTTATTTAGTGATTTTCTTTCTTAATACCTTGAGACATAAAACTGTAAATTTACTATTTGTTGTGAAAATTTTCCTTGTCATGGTTTGAATATACTTGGCCCAGGGAGTGGCACTATTTGGAGGTGAAGCTTTGTTGGAGTAGATGTGTCACTGTGGGTGTGAGCTTTAAGAGCCTCATCCTAGCTGTCTGGAAGTGAGTATTCTGCTAGCAGCCTTCACATGAAGATGTAGAACTCTTGGTTCCTCCTGCACCATGACTGCCTAGATGCTTCCATGTTCTTGCCTTGAAGATACTGGACTGAACCTCTGTAGTGGCTATTCCTGGTTGTCACTTGACTATATCTGGAATGAAGTACAATCCAGAATTAGAAGGCTCACCTGTAATCCTAATCTGGATGCTGGGAGGTACAAGTTTCTGACCTGGGTCTTGGCATGGAGATCTTGAGACATAGTGGATATGAATCACAGAAGATTAAGACAAGGAGATCTCTGAGTTCAAGGTCATCTGGGATGAAGTAAGTCCCAGATTCAGGCATGGTGTTACACACCTTTAATCTGGGCCACATCATCTGCTGGAGACCAACATAAGGACATTGGAAGAAGGAAGATTTGCTCTCTTCTTCACCCACTTGCCTTGTAGGACTGAGAAACTGCTAGATCCTTGGGCTTCCATTCACAGTTGCTGCTGACTATTGTTGGGAGTTGGACTACAGACTGTAAGTCATCAACAAATTCCCTTACTATGTAGAGACTACCCATAAGTTCTGTGACTCTAGAGAACACTGACTAATACAGAAGGTGATACCAGGAGTGGGGTATTTCTGTGACAACCTGACCATGTTTTGGGGAGGACTGTGGAAGGGCTTTGCAACTTTGAGCTAGAAGAGCCATTGGGATGTTAAGAGCTCTGTGGGATGTTCTGTAGGAGCTTGGAAGATTGTGCTGAGAACAGTGCAAAAGATGGAGGCCTGGCTTGTGAAATTTCAAAGGGAAGATGAAAGACTCTTATCAGGGCCATTGCTGTTGTGATTGGGAAGATTATGTGGCTTTGGTTATCTGGGGCTGAAGAATCAGCTGTGATTAACAAGATATCAGAACCACTAAAGTAAACCTTTGTGTTACTGGGACTATTGATGCTAGTTAGCTGGAGCTAAGGAATTAGCGTTGATTAAGAAGAGACCAGCATCAATGAGGTGAAATCTTGTGGGAAGTGTTTTCTGAGAGCACAGAGGCTGTGATCCAGAGATAGCTAAGTTTATACCTTGTGCTGTTGCTGGGCTTGGTAATGTGTAAGAGTCACTCAGGTGGTACTGGTTTTGAAGGCATGAAGGGGTCATGAAAAGCAGCTGAGGTTTGACACTGTGAGAGGCCAGGGAAGGCCATTGGTGAAGGTGCAGCCTCAGAGTTGAGGCTTGGCACCATGAAAAGAGCCTATGAGAGGCTATTGGTGAAGCCTAGTTACAGCGGAAGACAGCAGTGTTTTGGAGATTCCAGTGCCATGAGATGACCACCAAGAACAGCAGCAGCAGTGGAGTACAGGCAGCTGGAGCCTAGAAGACAAGCTCTGTGCTACAAAGGGCAGAGCTGGAGAAGTGACACAAGCCCTTGGAGGAGCCCAGAAGATCTTGAGTTGGATCCCAGACATTGAAACGATTAGAGTTTGATTTTGCTTTTGATTGTGACTGCGCCCTGTTATTTCCTCTTGAAGGAAGAAAGTATTTTAGTGGAGCCCATAGTTAAGAGACTTTGAATTTTTAAAAGACTTTAAATTTTAAAATATATTGGATATTTTAAAGGGATTGAATTTTTAATATGTAAAGACTGTAGGACTTTTAAAGTTATTTAGATCTTGGGGATGAATAAGAAAGTAAGGGTTGAGGCTTAATAGTGATGTATTTGTGTGTCAAGTTGACAAGGGGTCAATTGTACTGGCTGGTTTTGAGTGTCAACTTGACACAAGCTGTAGTTATCACAGAGAAAGGAGCTTCAGTTGGGGAAGTGCCTCCATGAGATCCAGCTGTGGGGCATTTTCTCAAGTCATGATCAAGTGGGGAGGACCCCTTGTGGGTGGTGCCATCCCTGGGCTGGTATTCTTGGGTTCTATAAGAGAGCAGGCTTAGCAAGCCATGGGAAGCAAGCCAGTAAGAAACATCCCTCCATGGCCTCTGCATCAGCTCCTGCTTCCTGACCTGCTTGAGTTCCAGTCCTGACTTCCTTTGGTGATGAACTGCAACGTGGAAGTGTAAGCTCAACAAACCCTTTCCTCCCCAACTTGCTTCTTGGTCATGATGTTTGTGAAGGAATAGGAACCCTGACTAAAACAACCTCTGAACCTGTAAGCTAGCCCCAATTAAATGCTGTCCTTATAAGAGTTGCCTTGGTCATGGTGTTTGTTCACAGCAGTAAAACCCTAACTAAGGCAAGACCCCTGAGACTGGTGAGAGTTTCAGACAGTTGTGAGTTGCTCTGTGGGAGCTGGTAATTGAACCTGGATCCTCTGGAAGTTCAGCCACTGCTCTCAACAGCTGGGCAATCTCTCCAGCCCCATTTATACTGGCTTTGAGCTTTCTAGATATTGATCCTCCTGCCTCCATCTAGTCAAGTGTTAGTCGTGTATCAGCATTCCCAGTTTGTGCAGAGCTAGAGATATAACCAAAGACTTCATGTATTAGACAAGCACTCTACCAAAAGGTCTATATCCTCAGACCCTCTCAGTGCAGCCTAGGCTAGCTTGGAATTCACTATGGAGACCCGGCTGGCCCTGAACTTATAGAGATCTGCCTATCTTTGTCTCCCCAAGTGCTGGAATTGAAGATTTGTGTGCTCCATCACACCCAGGAACCTCTTGATTTTTTTTGAAACAAGATCTCTCTTACTATGTAGCCTAGGCCTGTGGGGAGTACAGAAAGCATTGAGTTAAATGTGTAGGAAGCCTCAAGCGAATGTGTATTATTGACAAGGACCAAGGTCGCAGATCCATGGGAATTGGCAAAGCCTTCCTCAGGTCAGGGTCAGAACCAGCAAAGCCATCCTCTAGAGGGACCATGTGTAGATTTTGGCAGTGTGTGCAAAAGCTAGCAACCACAACTTGGTCTTTCCAGATTACTATAACCCAAGACATCTCCCCTACAGAGGCCTCCTACAGAGGTTAGCTAACTCTTCCTTCCCCTGCTGAAGAATAAATGCAGTGAGGTTGCCAGTTCTGCTATTCCATCAGAGCAGGTCCACCCTACTTGATTTCAGTTTTTCCATTTTCGATTTTCAGTTTGCCTGTGTGTTCTTCTTTGTTCTCTCATCAACCCAGTCAGATTTCCAGGACCAAACCATACTAGGCACTGCAGGCTGGCCTCTAATTCACAATCTTCCTTTTTCAGCTTCCCAAGTGTTGGGATTACAAGAGCATGCTACAATGCCAGATATATCTTATTAGATAGAAATGAAGTTGTTTTGCTGTGTACTATGAGAAATGCTTTTAAAAATTACATTTGGCTCATTGCCTATATTAATTATTCCTCAAGTTTAATTACAGTTAATTGACCACCTGTTATCCACAGACTCAATTATAAAATCAGCTTCTGACAACTACTTGCATAAAAATAAAACTAAGGAGCAAGAAAAATAATTAGCAGATCTAAATAGATGCACAAATAAGCAAAAAACAAGCAAAGACACTCAGTTTTGTGATTGATCACAAGGTTATAATTAATATCTATAATTAATATTTTTCCTCTAATAGCCATTGTGCATTTGTTCTCTTTTTTTGAGACAGGGTTTCTCTGTGTAGCCCTGGCTGTCCTGGAACTCACTCTGTAGACCAGGCTGGCCTCGAACTCAGAAATCTGCCTGCCTCTGCCTCCCAGAGTGCTGGGATTACAGGCGTGCGCCACCACCGGGCATTGGTTGTGCATTTTCTTTCTTTTTTTTTATTATTATTATTTTTAAATTTGTTCTTCTTTCACACAGAACCTCAAAAGATCTTTTGTACCCAATAGAGCTGTACAAACTTACATTCCTAAGGAGCCTGAATATCATTCTGTCGTTTTTTTCTGCCCACCTTGTACTTCTTAACCTTTACCTCTGAGCACAGAAGTACTAAAAAATAAGCTTCTGGGTTGCACAATTGGTCCCAGTTTTCACTGTGTAGCAATTGTTCAATTTCTACTTGGCAATTAGGATCAACAACTGAAACTAGTGAAATCACTTTTTTTTTTTTTTTTTGAGACAGGGTTTTACTATGCAGCCCCAGCTAGCCTGAACTTGCTATGTAGACCAGGCTTGCTTCAAACTCGTCAAAATCTTCCTGCCTCTTTCTCCTGAGTGCTAGGATTAAAGCTATGTGCCATCATGCCAAGTTGAATTAACTTGCAAATTCCCTTCTTTTGCCTGTATTAAGAAACTCCAAATGTCCAAAGTGTTTGTCCTTCCATTTTGGTGAAATCATTGTTGTACCCTTTGGTAGAGAACATCTAGTTCCTTTGGGATGAATATTTCCAAACTGGTTAGAGCTCAAAAGTTGCTGAGCCATAAAGTAAAAAACTGTGAGTAGGATTTTACTAATTACTAATTGTAATGTCGCTACTCCCATTTATATATCTTGAGTCTATGACCTGATTATTCTGGCTATAAAATAGGTGGTACTTCATAATGCTATCTAGCTTGAAGTATATATTATATCTAAAACAACAACAACAACAACAACAAGTCCATCTTTCTCAGATGTTTCCCCACTGAGATCACACTTGACTACCTAGTACATGATTCTACTTTTCAGTTAGGCCAGGTCTGAAGTGGAAACTTCTAGTTCCTTAGAAAGTTAGTTATGTCAAATGATGTTTTGCTGGGGTACACACGTGAAAGGATATTTTCCTGAAGCAGACACAGGTGAAAGGATGTTTGGACATAGCAAATGTGAAAGGACACTTGATGAAAGAGTATAAATATGACCTCACAGACAAGCACTGAGCATTGGTTTGGTTTGCCTTGCACAGTGTTGTTGAGCTCAACTTGTGATAATTCAGCCACTGGGAGAAACTCACCCAAGAACTGCTCATGAGGTTCTTGCAGCAGCGTACAGCTTCTGTGACCTCACCTCAGGCCAGTTGGGAAGCCTGGCAGTTTCTTCAGGATTGAACCATAGCTGCCTGATGTCTGTTTGCTGAAAGGACTGGACTGTAGCTGCTGGTTCATGCCTGGTGTCTGCCTGCCTAGAGGACTGGTCTGCAGATGCTGAATTGTATTTGGTGTTTGCTATGGGACTGAGCTGATGCCAAAGAAGATCAAGCTTGCCCCCAAAGAACTATTGTTGAACAGGTCCACTTTCCCCATATCCTAATAAGTTTTCTCGTTTACTACCTCTGCTGTGTGGTGGGCTAAAGGAGAGGTTGAACCCTTATAAAAAGTAGGCTGCAAAAAAGTTATGCCTACACCAGGTCCTTTAGGATGGTGTGGTGTGTGATAAAACCAGTTAATTAGTCATGAATCCATTGCAGCACTTGCTTTTCTCTGAGATGAGTTTGTGGATTTCGAGCAGAAGAGTTGACACATTCTGGTACTTGTGCTGGCACGAGTACTATGGGCAGGGAAGATAAAACTATCAAGAATATATCTCTAGTCCCCTTAGGATGCACCTCTTCCCTTTAATGACATTAGAAATTCAATATAAATGATCATTCTACCAGTAGGTGGCTGGCTGGTGGGTCCCATGAGAAATAGGCATGTAGTAATACTATTAATTATGTCATCCTGATAATGGACAGCCCATGTAGTTAAGCCCAGGCCCAATTTCCATCTTTGTTATTATAGTATTTTTGTTCATGTACCCATTGGGCAAATATTGGAATAAAAGAGGGTAATTGACATTCATAGACCTCATGTTTTGTCCACTGGATAATTGATTTTTATTCCATGTGTATGTGTGTCTCTGTGTGTGCTTTTCTGGTTCCTGTAGAGGCCAAAAGATGGCTTAGATCCCCTAGAACTGAAGTGATAGATGATTGTGAGCTGCCATGTGGGTGCTATGACTTGAACTTTAGTGCCCAGGAAGACTAGCCAATGTTTTTAACAACTGAGTCATATCTGCAGCAGTGGATTAATTATTTTTGGTTAGCATAACATGGGTTTACTTGTGGCATTTCCATGCATATAAATTATTATGTTTTGTCTTTATTCACCTCCCTCCTGCCCTTCCCTACCTTCACTTTATCCATCTTCCTGGCCTTCTCCCTCCCTTTTCTGCTTTCATGACATATTCTATTACTTTCTGTCTGCTCCTCTCTTCTCATAGTCCTCACTTCTATTTTCATGTCTATTTTTGTTAAATTTATATTCTTATTCTACATGAAAGAAAACTTGATATTGTATGTGAGTCACTGTTGCTCTCTTTAGACACACCAGAAGAGGGCATTAGATCCCATTACAGATGGTTGTGAGCCACCATGTAGTTTCTGGGATTTGAACTCTGGACCTCTGGAAGCACAGTCACTGTTCTTAACCACTGAGCCATTTCTCCAGTCCTGCCAGTATACTTCTAATTAGTTATTCTATCTCATTCTCTGACTGTCTCTTACTGGTCCCTTTCCTCCCTCCCTCCAAGTAGTCTTCCCTTCTGCTTTCATGTCATGTGTTGTCTTAGTTTGTCTTTTATTTCTGTGGTAAAACACTGAACAAAAGCAACTTGTGGATGAAATAGGTTATTTCATTTTATAGGTTACTGTCCATCATCAGGAGAAAACAAAGCAGTAACTTGGCAAGGAACATTGTTTATTGGCTTGCTTTCCTTGATGATAGACTGTAACCTGTAACATGAAATAAAGACATCCACCCCCAGGTTTGCTTTTGGTCAGAATTTTATCACAGTAACAAATAGCAAACTAGTGGAGAATGTTCTATTCTGCTTTTTGGAGAAATCTCCATAGAGATTTCCATAGTAGTCATATCAGTTTACATTCCTATCAGCAGTAAATAAAGGGTTCCTCTTGCCCCATGTCTTTGCAGGATTTGTTGTTTTCTAGATAGTATTCATTCTGACTGGGTAAGATTTGGAATTTCAAAGCAGTTGTAGTTTGGATTTCTCTTGATAGCCAACTCTTGAAATGTCTCAAATGTACATTTGTTTTTCCTTTGAGAACTGTCTACTCTGTTGGCTTATTATTAATTGGATGACTTGGGACTGTTTGGTGCTAGATTGGAGCTTTTATATAGACTATATATCAATGCCGTCAGATGTATGCTTTGAAAAGATTTTCTCCCATTCCATAGGCTCTTCACTATGATGCTTTCCTTTGCCAATTCTTGATGTTATTTCCTGTACTATTAAAGTCCTTTTCAGAAAGCCTATGCTCATATCTTCAAGGGTGGTTTTCTTTAGCAGTCTGAATTTCATGTCTATATTGTGGTCTTTGATTCTGAGTTGTTATTTGTGCAAATTGAGAGATATGAATGGATGTAATTCCATTCTTTTACATTTGGATATCTACTTTCCCCACTATAATATAAAGGATAGTAAAGACCTAGAAGAAATGTCTTACTCCACCACTCATGTGTAAGGACACATACACATATGCTTAGCAAGTAGTTTCCACTAAACTTTTAATGGATTGCTCATTACAGAATAAGTAAAAGGTACATGTTTTAATACAATTACTGTTTACATTTCTTCATTGTGAATTACTTTCTCATGTCCATGTGTGCTTTTCTGTTGGGGAGTTTGTTTCAGTGATTTAATGGGGCTGGAGAGATGTCTCAGTGGTTGAGTGCTTGCTGTCCTTCCATAGGACCCGAGTTAAGTTCCCAACATTGGGCAGTTCATAACTACCTTTAACTCCAGTTCTATATAAGGGCTCCTACAGTATCTTCTGGCCTCCTTGGGTACCTGGAACCATGTGCTCATACCCGCTTCTTCCACATATACACATAAAAAAATCCTTTTAAACACAGTGTTTTTTAGTAATTTCTGTAGGGGTGGTTCTGATGCTAAGGTCCTGTGCCCCAATTGGGTCTTGATCTATTAGTAAAGAGGCCACAGGCCAATTCCTGGGTGGAAGGAATAAGCGGGACTTTCAGGTCCTCGTAGACAAGCTGGGAGATGCAGGAGAGGAGAGTTTACCATGCTTTGGAAGGAGAAAAGCTAACCAGCCATGTGAGATCTCAGGTGGAGAGGCCATAGGCTGTTTCTACAGGCAGGAAGTTGGGGATGTTGAGCTAGGACTGAAGGTGGCTGAGCAACTGAAACTGAGTGCAGATTCAGGGTGCTGAGCTGGGAGTACTGAGAAGGGCCCAGTGGCCAAGGTAGATTGGCGGCATTGAGCAGTTGAGCCAATATGGCAAGTTGAAATTGAGCAGCTGTGTGTCTCTGTGGTTTTCATCCATGGATCCATATTCTCTGGGAGGGGGCTGGTAGTTAAGGCAGCAGAAGCTACATACAATACATTTCAATGTAATTTGATCACATTTACTCTAAACCCCCCTCTCTACATCATGTTCTCTCCTAGAAACAAACCAATAAGTAAGTAGTTGGCAAATGCTTATTAATTCCCAGCATTTGGGAGGCAGAGGCAGGTGGATCTTTGAGTTTAAAGCTAGCCTGTTCTGCAAAGTGAGTTTCAGGATAGCTAGGGATATACAGAGAAATTCTGTTTAAAAAGTCAACCAAACAACCCCCAGCCCAACCCGGAACCCCAAATTCTGAAAAATACAACTTTAATACATATGGCTCAACAGGTAAAGGTGCTTGTTGTCAAGTCCAAAGACCCGAGCTTGATCCCTGGGACACAAATGAGGGAAGGAGAACCAATGCCAGTGAGTTGTCCTTTGAATTCCACAGGTATATTAGCAAGTGTGCACAGCCCCCACCAATAATAAATGTAGTTAATAAAATCAACTATATAAGTAAGCTCAAGGTCAGCCTGGGCTACAAAAGACCATGCCTCAGGAAAGTAGAAAAAAATACATGTTAAGATTAACACGTTGCCAGGTAGGAATGTATTTTCTTAGATTGTTAGTGCTTTAGGATTCTGTTTATGCTGTCTCCAGTATTAACCACCTACCTCAGTTTTCCCCATTATGTATTCTGTAGTTTTTAGCCTTATTAAAAAAAAAAGTCCTACTATCTCCTCTATTATGCCCATGACTCACCTTCTTCAATTCATTCTTTTCACCCAACTGGGGATTGAATCTAGGCTCTCATCTGTTATCAAAGTGCTCTATTATCATTGAGCTACATTTTAGTTCCTGCATTGTGAAATTTAGTAAGTTGTTATCAACTTACTGCTGCTAGAGATGTCTTCAGTGGTAAAGACCACTGCTCTTTAGTAGACCCAGGTTTGATTCTGAGAACCCACATGGAAACTAAGAATCATGTTAATTTAATTCCAGGGAATTCCAACACTGCACACATGGTACACTGATACACATTCAGGCACAGCACCCATACACTGCTGGGCAAAGTACACACACACACACGGCTGAGGCATTGCCAGCTTGGGCAGCATAGATCCCAGTGTTGAAAAAAACCTACTGTAAAGCACTGTACATCTATGTACCACAGTATATAATATGAAAAGGGACATTTATATAACCAGCTAAACCTAGTTTAAGAAATATCACCAGTGATATTGAAACCTATTGTGTAAATGTACCTCCTCCTAGCCACATTTCTATTCATTTTGCATCACTCATCTTGGACATTAAACAGTAATTCTGTCACCTATGTGGCTTTCCAGATTTTTGTAATGTTTTGAGACAGGGTATTATTACATTGCCCTTTCTCTCAAGAGCTGGAACTAATTACAAGCATATGAAATCATGGTTGGCCTATCTTGCAACATTATGAGCTCAGGCTGCTCTCAAATTATTAAGCTCAAATAATCTTTCCGCCTCCCCCAAGCCAAAATAAGTTACACCATGTCTTTAACACTTCAACTCATACTGCACCTTCTTTGCTTATCACTCATGCTATATATTACAACTGATTTTTAGCACTATATATTATCCTATTTTACAAATACATTCCAGTTTTTACATGTTCTAGATATCAGTTTTTGAGTAATACAACTAGGCTTCTTGTCTAGTAAGTATATTTTATTTTCTTTCAATAGGATTATGCCTGTATTCTCTATTTCTACAGTTCCCTCAACCTCAAACCATATACCTTTAAATTCTTTTGTGATGTGCTGGTCACCAAATCTAAGGCCTTCCATACACTAGGCAAGCATACTACTGGGCTATATTAGCTCACTGATCAAGTTGTGAGACAGGGTCTCAACTCTGTTGCTCAGGATGTCCTTTAGTTTATAGCAATCCTCCGGTCCCAGTTATCTTAGTCCTTTGGTAATAGATGTTAGCAGCCATACAAAGCTAGAACTTGCTCTTGTTGACCCAACAATTCTTCCATTCTAAAGTTCAGCGGGACTCTTATTAACTTTTTTTTTTTTAAAAAAAAATAACGTTTCTATATTTTTGCTCATGGCAATGTGATCTACTCTACACTTGGCTCAACCTAGATGGTACTTTTCCTCCTCAAATGCAATTCCTACCGAACTTTAGAATGCTACTCAAGGCCATCAGGGCTGCCTGGTCTACTCTGACATACTGTATATGTCAGAGAGGTGACTGCTTCCTCCCAGACAAGATGTTCTGAGATAGGGACAACACACCTGTATTCTCAGTTGTCAGAGCAAGGTTAGATACAAGACAGCTAATATTGAACAGAAAGAAAATGGCTGACAGCCAACTTATCAGGCCCACAGGATCAAGGTGAGGACATCTCTTGCTTTCCTAGACCTAATGAGATGTCGATAGGAAACATTTTTTAAAAAAAGATTATATGTAAGTACACTGTAGCTGTCTTCAGACACACCAGAAGAGGGTGTCAGATCTCATTACGGATGGTTGTGAGCCACCACATGGTTGCGAGCCACCACATGGTTGCTGGGACTTGAACTCAGGACCTTCGGAAGAGCAGTCAGCGCTCTTAACCACTGAGCCATCTCTCCAGCCCCCCACCCCATTTTTTAAAACTATAGTGCCCCAATAAATAAGGAAAACCACACAAATAAAGTACTACTTGGGATTGCTTTTCTAACTAAACTTTTATTAAATTTTTGTTGTTCAAGGCTGGAACCATCAAAGTCTGATAAAGTGCTGGATAGAGTAAAAAACACAAGAGACTACTAACTAAATAATCTGTGATTACTTGCAAACAAATGACAAGACAGACAAAAAAAAGGTAGTCTTGTGGAGAGCTAGTCAAATATATTACTTATCAAAATCTATTAGAAAGGAACTAAAACTCATTGTAAGGAAAGTAAACCTGGATTATCATAAATGCTCACACCAAATGAAACATTGCATGGGTTGAGTAAACTCTACAAATTTTGATAGAACCTGCTGCAGTGTGTTCCAAATACTCAAGGCCTCAAGAGAAGATCCCATCTTAAATAACAAAAATTGCACTCCCCCCCCCCCCCAAGTGTGTCAGTTTTTTCTCTGGGGAAACTGAAGAAGTGGAGGTGGGTGGGTGAGCAGGAAGGGCAGAAATGGTTTTCTAGAAAGTTCATTTATCTAGTATGCGTATAAGAGGGTTTTATTTTTTCCAAATTTTTTTCAGTTTGAAAAAAACTCGTTGTGAAAAGTGAGTTATGAAGAGTGCTCTTTATTTGAAACCTCCACAACACAGATGCCAATCTTGTCTCGCATTGAATCATTAGCTGTGCACATCAACACATTCCAAGCACAAATTAAGAAATGCAAACAGAACAAAAAAATATATATATATATAATTTTTCCCCTATCCAAAGGTTTCAAGTCTCAATGCAGCAAATCCTTCTGAACACAGAATCTGAGGAGCACACTGTTCATTTGGGACAAACGGGTCCCTGCAAAGGCTACTGCCTTCTTAACACATGGGGTGGGGATCATGGACGGCATGGAAAAGGGAAAGGCAAGGAAAGGGGACAGGAAAGAGAATGAGAAGCGAACAGGTATGCACTAGGGAAGATGGGCAGCTGGGACACACACATGGTGAGTTGGTGAATTTCATTTATTGGATTTTGACATCTTCTTTCTGGATCTTTTAAACCCCCCCTCCCCAGGTCCAACAATGGTAGAAAAACCCCACAGAAGTAGGCAGGGCCTTATTTATTAGGCCAGCCCAAAGCCTTCAGAGCATTCCTGGATGGCCAACAGTAGCATGTGGCGGAGCTTCTCAAAGCTCTCATAGGCAGGCAGGTCCAGTTGATTAAAACTAAAATGAAGAAAGATTAATTCATGAGAAAAGAAAAATGCACCCCAGTATTACCAACCTTCTGCTCCTTTCTGAGCCAGAGCTCATCTACCCACTGCTTCTTGCTGACTCTTCCACTTTTTCTCCAACCTGCTAATCTGGCCTCAATATTAGCAACATAAATGGGCTCTTACTACAACTTATACACCACAGCATTATTACCTATAGGATAATGTTTAATGCACTGGAGAAGAGATAGCTGGGAGTCACATATATAGTGAGTTGGTAAATTTCATCTATCCCTTAAGGTTCACTTTAAAACAAGATTATTTTATGTATATTAAGATGTATGTATGTATGTATGTATGTATGTATGTATGTATGTATGTATGTATGTATGTATGTGCATCATAATGTGTGCTTGCTGATGCCAGGAAGGCATCAAAGCACTGAGACCTGTAGTTATAGATGGTTGTGAGCCATCATGTGGGTGCTGGGAACTGAATCTTCTGCAAAAGTAGTATGTATATTACCTAATCCAGCCCCTCATCAACTAGTTTTTAGCTTTTCCTTTGAGACCTGGTCTTGTGTATCCCAGGTTGGCCTCAAACTCAAAACTTCTAATTGTCCTGCCTCCCAGGACTACAGGTAGGCACTACTGCACATAATTTATGTGGTGTGAGGAATGGCATCATGATATTGTGCTGGAAAAGTACTTTTAACCAATTGAACTACATACATCTCCAATCATGACATTTCCTAAGAAACAATTGCCTTTAAAGAGAGATATCTTGGTTCACTAGTGATAGATATGTATGGGTATATGCATGTTAGTGGAGGTGCCTATAAAATCCAGAAGAGGAGGGGATTATATACCTTGCAGTTGGGAGTTGGTGTTTGCAAACTGACCTCCACAGGTGCTGAGAACTAAATTCTGGTCCTGTGAGTAGGAGTTCTTAACCACTGAACCATGTATTATATCCGGCCCTTGCCCAGCCAGGCAAAGCTTTGGAATACACCATGATTTGGAATACACATGCCAATGTCTTTTCAATCACTCTTGTGTTTAGTCTATTAGCCTATCTGCTCACCTCAACTTCCTCCATAGACCCAGCAAACTTGGGGTTTATAAAGTTGTAGACTATGCCATACTTATGCTCCCAACTTTGGGTAGGTGTCTAGAAGTTAAGTCTACAACCCTCAATACAATCACTGAAAAGGAAAAAAAGTTAAAAGTTGTTTCTTTTACCATGTGTGAGCTGAAGGCAAGCGATCTGTGGATCTGTCATCTCGATGAATCTGAAACTTCTGAATGCCATTCATACCTTCAAGGGCAGCAAATCCTTGCAGGGGTACCTTGGAAGTACCTGTGACAAACTGGAGGAACTTGGCACGGTCTGCTTGGTCAAAGGAACGCAATGCTCTCCAGAACCACTGGATCTGTAAGAAGAGACACAGAAAAAGGCCAATGTTATAAAGAGAGTTTGTAAAGAAATGTAGGGAAATGGCAATGGTCTTGAAATATTAGTCAAGTCCCTTTTGTTTCTTCACAGGATGGGTGAGAACATCAGCTCCAGAAGGAAAAAAAAAAAAAAAAGAGGCAAAGGTATACGGTTATCCATAAACCGGCACTGATAAGTATGGGGACAACATCTCTGCTAACAGCTCACCTGAATAGAGTTGGATTGGTACTTGTGGTACTCGGTGTTAGATTTTAGATCATCAATATCGATGGTAGGCAGCCCTGATATGAGCAGCTCTAATTCCTGCTCAGTAAAGATGGATATGAGGCGCTTTGGAATGATTTCATAGAAGCCTTCCAAGAAGGCTGCCAGCTGTTTGCGGATGGCTCCTGGTAATAATAATTAAAAAAGTGACATGAAATCAGAACTCATACAACTGAATAGCGTTAATATAGCCTCAGTTTGACATCGGATACTGACACATCTGCTTGCCTTACCTATCACTGTTTCTAGGCCCCTATATGATAGTAGGTGAAGTTAAGTACTTTGGTCAAGTGTTCTGACTTTGTCATAGGAAATAAGAATAAAAAAATGTGAAATAAATAAAAGGCTGACCTTTTTCTGTGAACAGAGGTCTAAAGGACACTTCTCCTACCTGTCATTCTCATCTGGCAAACCAGGTGTACATATTCCTTCTTGTTCTCTTCTGTTACCAAGATGTTGGCTCCATTGGGTTTGAGGTCACGAACTTCACATACTCCAAATTCTTGAACCTAGAACATCCAAGATACCAATCATACATAACAGGATTGGTCTGGGCTACAAGCAACACATAGGTGCAAAAACACATCCTAACTCCTTGCCATGTCCCAGAGAGAAAAAGCTGAAGGATGGAATGAAGGAAATTAGTCTTTGGCCCTAAAACAAGTGAGGAAAGGGTAATTCTAATCTTTTCTTCTATAATGAACTGTCCTTGAGACTGAATTAAGCACTGGAACAGTCAGTGTGTGTGCGTGCAGAGGTCAAAGATGAGTGCCTTCCCTTATCATGCTCTACCTTACTTTCT
This sequence comes from Apodemus sylvaticus, assembly GCF_947179515.1. Taxonomy (NCBI): domain Eukaryota; kingdom Metazoa; phylum Chordata; class Mammalia; order Rodentia; family Muridae; genus Apodemus; species Apodemus sylvaticus. The sequence continues at coordinate 19,083,486 of NC_067495.1, read as the reverse complement.
CTGTGTTTCTGAATTAAACACTCAATGAGTGTTGCTCACTGATTTGACTTTGAGTTCCATCTGTCTTTGCACCTCCAGCCCTTGAGTTACAGACACATGCTACTATGTCTAGCCTGAAACATTTTTTCCTTACATTTAGAGGTAGGGAGGGAAGGAGGTAGAGAGAGAGGGCGGGGGGGGGGGGGGGGGGGGAGGGAGGGAGGGGGTATGTGTGTGTTCAGAGGAAATTTGCAGAAGTCAGTTCTCTCCTTCCACCAAGCTGAGTCCTGGGATTAAACTCACACTATCAGGCTTGGTGGCCTTACCTGCTAAACTATCTTACTGGCTCTGAAACTTTTATTGAAAATAAAAAATTAGGGCTAGAGAGATAGCTCAGTATTAAAAGTGCAAGCTGCTCACTTTTCCAGATGGCTCAAGTCTGGTTCTCAGCACTCATGTTTGGTGGCTCAGAGCCCTGTAACTCCATGGGACCCAATGCCCGCTTCTGGTCTGTATATACCTGAACACATGGGCATATACATAAATCAAACTATTTCATGTGTGTATGAATGTAAGTTTATGTGATAATATGCACACGTAAAAAAGCCAGAGGATAATGTTGTCTGTGTGTTCTGCACTATTATTCCTTAGCCTATCTCCAGTGGTCCACTTTTGTGTTGCATTCCCCAAGCACCATGCACTCCATAGTTCCAAGCACTCAATCATGGCCATACCTGGCTTTTATGTGGGTGTCAGATCTGAACTCAGGCCACAAGGCTTGCAAAACATGTACTTTTACCCACTGAGAAGATACTAGGAGGCACCTTAGATTATTTTACCAATTCTATTTCCTGTTTGATGAAGTCAAAGTGCTTTCTCAGAACTGCTGATACAGTCGGGTTCCAAGGTAATTCCCCAAATATATCTCCCAACTTACCTCAGTGCTGAAGGTGAGGTCATAGCCTAATGTAGAGACATCATTTTCAAGCAGATAAACTAGGCCCTGGTAGAAGTGATAATCTTCACTCTCCATATCTGTATACCTAGAAAAATGCAGTTAGATAGGGTCATGGCTTGGTTGAGGAACAGAAAGAAAAGAGAAGGATACGAGAGTCACAGGGCTAAAGGCAATCTAAAGACTACCATAATCTCACCTGACAGATTTGCCCAAGATGTGTTTGTAGAAAGACCTAGTAAAGTAGCACTCCAGGAGGCGGTTGTCATATACAGCTTTGGCTACAATTCGTCCAACAAACTTGAAGTAGCTGAGGTGGTTGGGGTTACAGTGGGAAGATGGATTGATCGTGTAGGTGACCCGGTCACCAGGTGAGGTACGGAACAAGGCATACATAGGGTTGAACATCTCTCTAGAGATGATCATGTACCACTCTCGCAGGAGTCCTCCAGCATCCTGCCCTTCTTCTCCTTCAAACACTATATACCTGTATAAGAGAGCAGAAATAAGAGCTGTGCAGAAAGCTAGGACAGATCTGATCATTCATGTAGCATCATGTAAGCAATTTAGATTTTGTGACTCTGACTTTGGAGAGTGTTAGATGAAGAGGTGAACAGAGTACCAGGAGAGCACTGGAAAAATAGACCATGATTTTAATCTGTCTCATTAGCTACTGTGATATTTATTGCTGCAAGCTTATCAATTTCTTCCAGGTGGCTTCATAATCTACCAGTGAACAATTACTGACTTGGCAGGAGCACTCAAGCACATGGCACCTCCCAAACCCAGAGTTACCAATCTGCTTTGCAGGCAGATTTCTATTCCTAGCCTAATAATATATTAAGCTCGTATTGCAAAGGCATTAAAGACATCCTTGTCTGCCTAAAACTTGGTGATTAAGTCAGCCAAAAGGTCAACCAGCAGTACAAGTCCAAATTCAGGAAGCCCAATTAACATTATCTAAGCCATAATGCTACTGAAGTTTTGTAACTAATTCGCCTAAACTTGAGGCCAGATTAGGCCACTGCTACCATATAGCATATAGGCCCTTGAATAATCTTGGCTGTTTTCTCTCCTGAGTTCTTACAATCGATTCTTCATTTCTTCAGGAGATTTGCGATGCAGCTCACGATAGGAGTCTTCAAATACATGGTCACGGCGGACATGCACTGCCATGTCTTCTTTCCGGAGCCCTTCGTCCAAACGTTCCAGCTCTTGGCGGAAATATCTTAGGATGTAAAATAGGAAGGGAAGTAGGATTGGGGGTGGCAAACATATCTGTTCAGAAGGAAAACTCATGCTCCCTTTCATCTTTTAACTCTACACACCCGGAAAGTCTATCGCAGCTGGGCTAGATCATTTAATATGAATTCAAAATCCTCCTATTTTTACTGAATAAGGGATCATAGAGGCTATTATATTAGATTCTCCAACAATCAAAGAAGCATTTATGTGTATGGGAAGGAGTAGAGATGACAAGGAGTCTTGAGTCTCATTTTGACTATACCACCACTATGACTCTAAAGAATGAGATGGGACTTTAGAAATGTACCACCAAGAAACCCTTATAACCCAAGGAACAACTATAGCTTTTTTTTTATTTCCTGGAAGGTGACACAGGTATCATTTATATAGTTCTTCACCCCAACAAAACCCAGGAGCAGGGTACATACTTGCGCTTGACATCAAAGTCGAGGACACGAATGTAATCTACTAAGACAGCAAAAGGCCCATCAGCAAGATGGGTAGTGGACTGCCGTAGAATCTGGTTTAACACAGTGCGGTGAGTCTCTGAGAGAAAAGATGACAGCAGGAATCAGCATATTATAGGTCTAAAGAAAGTATAAATCAGTCTACTAGCAACCAACTTGCTTTTATTTGTTTTAGGGGCCTCAATCAGGAATTAGCTAAAGCCAGGGGCCACTCCTAAGGAATGAATGGACATTTATAACACCTGGCTTTACAATAAAACCCAAATCCTTTGGAATGCAAGAATATAAGAACTATAGTAGAACTCTCCTGTAATTAACTAGGTCTATTTTTTTTGGCTCTCTGTGTGTGTGTGTTTGTCTCTATGCAAGCATGTTTGACAACTCTCTCATTTTTCTTAATAGGGATAAAAAAGCTATGGGTCTAAGAGTTCCATGTACCTGCAAAGCGAAGGAACTTCTGTGTGTCAGGGGGCAGGCTTGAGGAGATGTGCATAGATGAGGGCTCCCTGGAGAAGAATGGGTCAAGGGAGGATGGAGTGGCTGGGGTTAAGGGGGCGGGGGAGAGTGGAGGAGGCTCATCCTTGATGTGTGCCAGCTGGCTCTCACGGGTATCTCGGACAGGAGGCTTGCTCTCCCGCTCTGTGGCATGGACCAAAAAGAAGGCCTCGACAGCAGGCTGTAGCACTAGAGGATAGCAATGATAGCAAAGGGACACTTAACAAAAAAACACGCCCACCATCCCAAAACTCATCACAAATATAAAACATAGAATAATGCAAACTTGCAGGGTAATACAAAGCCAGAGAGGAAGTCAGAAAAGCAAAACAGGCAATCAATTATAAAGACAAATCTCAAGTATCAGAGTTACCAAGAAAAGGCAATTCTTTTGAATTCTTGTTACAGACCCACAGAGGGAGTTCAACAAACTTACACTGAAAAAGCAAGATTATCACCACCACCACCACCACTACTTGACAGAAAGAGCAGACCAAGGGGTTGGGAATCTGTAACCTCAGAGAAAGCAACTTACCTAATACTGCATGCTGGTCATGAGATTCCTCCAGTTCTTTTAAACATTCCCCTAGCATGTCCCACAGCTCATCTAGGCTCAGTTGTTCACTGAGCAGGGGTAACTCAGGCGGTCTTTCCTCCTTCTCCTTCTCCCCCTGTGGTGTTCCATCTGAGACTACTAGATACACAAAGGACAGTCAGAGACTTTCAGAGTATCTTTCTTACTTGAGAGTTTTTCCCAGACCAAAAGCACAAGACACTAGACAGACTGGGCTAACTGGCCAATCTAGAAGGTAAATTAAATAACAAATTTGACTCCTCAAATATACTAGTCTCTTTTCAAGTTTCCAAAGGCTATATTGTGTAGTCCTGTCACTGCCTCCTTAGCTAAGAAGGAACCTCTTCTTTAAGTTAAGGGTAATGTGCTATGATGGAACTTTGGAAAGTTGTCTTCCAGTACAATTATATTTTAGAACATCATGTTTATTAAATTCTGATAAATTCTGCCTTTGCAATCAGTTTGCCTTCTTCATACTTTCTTTCTCTAGAGATAAGGCTTGGATACAAAATAGATATTCTGACTCAATTTTTAAAGTCTCATGCCTCTTAAAGCCCTTAAGAAGCCTTAGTATAAGATTAACACCTCCCCCCTCCATGGTTGGTATTTTTTTCCTTGTTCCTCTCTGGAAGTTTTTTCACAACTGCTTAATAGCCAAGTAGCGAGACCAGTTGAATCTTCTAGGTAAGAGAGAAGCAACTCTTTCCTCGCTAGCCCTTTCCCCACCTTCCTCCTCCCTACACCAGAACCCCTGTTTTGCTTAGGCTTCTTCCTGACCTTTGCTTTCATCCTCTAACCAAATCCTATTTTTCAAGGCTGTCAGCCCTAGGTTTGAGTCCTGGCTGTGGCACCTGGAGATCGTGTGACCTTGGGTAAAAGAAGATGGATAGAGAACATGCGAGTAATATTTACCTCTTAAAGTCCAGATGATTCAATAAAGCATTTCAAAACTGGGTGTCTTATGACACCATTTTAAAGTAATATGTTTAAAGGGCATCAAAATATTCTGCGTGCAACTTATTGAAAAAATGCCATATTTACATGTGCCAGGTACTTGGTTAAGTATTATACACATATCAAATTATTTAATTGTTAACAACTGAACATATCGCTGTTTTAACTAAAAAAATAGCGTTAAAGTTGTGTGTATATGCACAAAGCTCAATCTTAGATCAGTGGTTTTCAATCTTCCCAATGCTGTAACCCTCTAATACAGTTCCTCATGTTGTGGTGTCCCCAACCATAAAATTATTTTTATGGCTATTTTATAATTGTAATTTTGCTACAGTTATTAATCATAATATAAATATCTGTGTTTAGTGGGGTGGTGGTGGCACACGCCTTTAATCCCAGCACTTGGGAGGCAGAGACAGGCAGAGTTCTGAGTTCGAGGCAAGCCTGGTCTACAGAGTGAGTTCCAGGATAGCCAAGGTTATATACAGAGAAACCCTGTCTCAAAAAACTAAGCAAGCAAGCAAGCAAGCAAACAAACAAACATCTGTGTTTTTGGATGGTCTTAGGAATCCCCTATGAAAGGGACCATTTGACCCTCAAAGAGGTCTCAACCCATAGACTGAGTACTGAGTCTTAGCCATCTCTCACCACCATGGAGCTCACTGATTAGGGTAGGCCAGTTAGTTGGTCAACAAGCTCAAACGTAAGCCCAGGGATCTACCCATCTTGGCTTTCTTTAGCACTAGGATTATAAATAAGCGTGTGTTACCATGTCAGGTGTTTTTGACCAAGGATTGAATTCACCCACACCCCCAATGGCAAGCACTTTACCTACACTGGGCTTTTTTTTTAATTCTTTGTTTACATTCCAAATGATTTCCCCTTTCCCGGATCCCCCCTCCCCATATGTCCCATAAACCTTCTTTCTCATCCCAAACAGTACTGCTTTAAATGAATCATGCCTTGAACTCAGACCTAGCAAATGGGGGAAGGCTAAGACTTGATGAATATGTCATATTCGTATACAATACACTATACTTTTTTTTCTTTCTTCTTTTTCTTTTTCTTATTTTTGGTTGAGACAGGGTCTCAATATATACATCTGGCTGCCCAGAAACTTTGTATGTAGACCAGGCTGGTCTTGAACTCAGATATGCATATACTTCTGCCTCTGGAATACTAGAATTAAGGACATGTGCTACTATGTCTGGCTCCTTTTTTTCATTTTACAATAACACGTTCCAACTTATTTAAAATTTTTGTTATGTATATATGCCACTGCCTGTGTTGAAACTGGAGGACCAATTTAAAACAGTTCACTTTTTTTCCCTCCTACCATGTATGTACCAGGGGTCAAACTTGGTAATGGCTCTGTAGCATTACCTGCTTAAACCAGCTCATTCATTTCCTTTTGAGATAAAGTTTCACTATGTAGCTGCAGACTTGGTATGTGAGCAGCTCAATCTTGCCTCAGCTTTATATATTTATTTAGCACAAACACATAGGGCACATATTGGAGTAAAACTTGTGGTCATTAGGACTCTCCTTTGACCATGTGGGTTCTGGGGCTCAAATTCAGGTTGTCAAGGCTTAGTGGCAAGTACAAACAAATACCCTTTACCCACTGTCTCATCTTACTAGGCCCTAATCTGCTACTTTAAAGATGGGTTCTCCCTATGTTGTCCAGGCTGACTTTACATTTATACTCTTGTGAACATTTATAGAACTTTTTTTTTCACAAGTAGTACTGACCAATGGACTGAGTATCTTGAGCACTGGGAGATGGCTGGTCCACATCCATGGGTGACTCCTCTCTCCGGACAGATGTCTCTGATTGGTTAGAAGACTCCGACTGGATAAAAGGAGAAAAGGTCACATAAAAGGTGCAACTCTTGCTTTTCTCTGGAACTAGTGGTTGGCCCCTGAAAGTCTCACACATTGAGCTTAGAAGATACTTTCTCTTATCTGGTTATCAAGTATATAGCTCTCTTGATCAAAAGTATGATATGCATGCTTCTTTTTCACTATGAGTTTCCCCCAAGAGCTCCTGGATGACTGCATTCTCTATAAGCTGCTCCCAAGCAATTCCCACTCAGATCCCATTCTATCCCTACATTGGTGTCTTTAAATATAGACAAAAATTGTAAGTGTTCTGGACCAGGTTCTGTTTGTTTACATACTCTTAAGGTAGGCAGAAAGTAGGCTTGTTTGCTATTACTATTTGTTCAAACCGAATTCAGTATTATCTCCCATAGGTGGGGTATTTTAGCTATGTTTTTGTCAGGTCGGACAGGAGACTGGGCAGAAAAAAAAATACCTCAGAATAGCAGCTCTTTATTTTCTCTTTCTACAGCTGTTGGAGTCATTCTTCCAAATCCTGTACTATGTCCAATGTGATCAGCAATATACTGTATTTTTTGAGACAGGGTTTCTCTGGTCCTGGAACTTACTATGTACATCAAGCTGGCCTTAAACTCACAGAGATACATCTTGCCCCTGTTCCGAGTGCTGATATTAAAGGCCAGGGTAGAATAGTGGCCATAGATAATGTATAACAAGCTTAGGGGACTTTTGAGTTGTTTACATTATTTCACGATACTAAATTTTTCTTAACCTTATATCCCTTCAGAACCCAGGCACAGAGCATAAGACAATTTGCAAAACAATACTAACTGGATAGCTGGGAGTGGGGTATGATGGCCAAGCTTTAAATTCAACCAGGTATCAATACAAAACAATCAATGAACAGCAAGAGAAACACCAACAGAAAGTAACCTTGTTGTCTAGAGGCATTCATTTAGCAAACATAATGCGAAAGCATACAAGGTATGGCAATGAACCCCAACTGATGACATGGTGCAGGAAGGATGGTAGAGAAATGAATGAGGGGCCACAGGCATCATGCTAACCGTTGCTGCTTGTTGCTGTCTCCGCGCCCTTTGACCCTCACGTACCATTTGTATAATGGCATCAGCCTCAGCCTCCAGCTGCCGAACAGCTGCCTGGATGCTGCTAGCTGAGCCTAAACCGGAGGAACCTGGAAGAGAGAAAGAGGGAAGGCATGATATAAACTGTAGGAAGTGGGGAATGCCCAAAATTCTTTCTTCTTTCCATGGATGTTGAATTTGAGTTTTAGTTCAGGTAGTTTTGTATCCTCATAATCAAGTCCCAGGGTAGAGAAAAGCAGGGATGGTGGCATGTAGAATGTTGTATGGGACATAAGCCAATATATGAGAACATGGCTAATATTTTAGTTAGGAATGTTTAAGGAGGCAGAAAGCACATACTTGTAGGTCTTTCTCAGAGAAATGCTGGTCTCCCCATTCCTCTGCCAGATTTCAGTTACCCCTCAATTGTACAACTTAATCTATTCAACCTCAGGTAGGTAATTGAATGGGTTATATAATACAGCCATTAACATTTGATACTTTTAAAAAGGGGTGGTGATATTCCTTTTTGGAAAGGTCAATTAGAAACAAAACACGACATTTCAGTCCAGCTCCTCCGGGGTCTCTGGATCCACGCCACACCCCCACAGCATCACCATCATCACTACCACCCTCAATTAGATACTCTAGTTTTATACCTAGCCTGCCTGTCTGCTTGGCTTTCTTGTTAGCTCTTCGTGTGTCATCCCGCAGCTGGATGATGACCTGTAGTACCCTCAAGAAGAACTTCTGGGTAGATGTCTTGGATGTCAACATGGACATAGAAGGCAGCTGGAGCTCCCGGCCACCCAAGGGTCGCTTCTGAGATGCCACAATTACCACATTTTCAGCCATGTCAAACCTGTACAGTGTAGAGGTGGCTTATATATCTTGACATCAAAGTATAAATACTCAGAGCAAGGAGGGATTCTGGTATTAACTAGAGAAAATAACCTTAAAGATAGTATTAGTATATTATAGAACAAACAAAAAATACAGAAGAGGAAAACCAGCCAAAGCCACTTTTCAAGTGTTCCAGATTCTAGCCCATACCCACCTGCTCTGCATTTTGCCTTTCAGTTTGGTGGTCTGTGGCTGTTCCTCAGGTAGGCCATCAGGAGACAGGGTCTCACATTGGGCTCGCCGCTGCTGTTCCAGATTGTATTCCCGTAGTTCAGCGAGTAGGGTACCTGGATAGACAGAGGATTCATGTGGTCAGAGATTTCCTTAAAGCAGAAAGCTGAACCTTACCAGGACATCTTTGCAGGAAATGCTAAGTGAACAGAAAATTTTGGTTTATTTTTTTTCTATGGACCAACCACTTGGGGACTACCAATTCACTGGACTGTCTTATTGAATCTACACACAATGCAGTTTGGTATAGAGAATAAAAAAGACCTTTTCTGGAGACAGATCATGATCTAAGTTCTATATAGCTCTTAAACTTACTCAGGTTTTGTGGTATTCTTATCCTCCCTCTCAAAGGATGCTATGGGACTATGAAATAATCATGTATCACCCATGGACAATTTTCAAGTGCCAGAACTCTTGCATCCTCAAAACTATACAAAAGAGGCCATTATTCTGAGTATAACTCCTGAACCTGATCAGGAGTAGGTATATCTTTAAGACGAGAAAAGACGTTATTGCAACTTCATCATGGGGCACTTATTAGGGAGAAAAAAGTAGGCCTTTTTGTTCTCATGAAGTTGTTGGTGATGAAGAAAGCCAGGCAACCTTGTTCTCAATCCACAGATGAAAACAAGAACTATGCTTTACCAGTATGGTTTAATACAGACAGACAGACAGACAGACAGACAGACAGACAGACAGACAGACAGAGAGAGTCTTATAAGACAGAATAGAGTGCCTTATTATTATTACCTATCTGTTTACAGAGGGTATAACCCAGGTGGCGGGCTCCATTCAGTAGCAGCTTAAGAACAGTGTCTCTGGTCCCAGAGTCCCCACGAGAGAGCTGCAGTAACACATTGGCTGCATCTTCCAAGCCTTCTTCAGAACAAGAGTGGGATGTCAATACCTAGGTAAAATATAGGAGAGGTAATAAGCCCTAACCTGAGAACTGAAATGTCTGGCCCTTTCCTTCAACTTCAGAAGGTATAAAGAGTTAAGACTCACCTCCACAGACAGCTGTAGCTGGTTTTCAGTGAGGCCAGAGGACACCATTTTGAAGTCTATACCACTGCTACCTCCTTCACCAACCTTTGCTGGAGATTTGCTGCCTTTAGTAGTGGTAGCTGTGAGAAAGAGAATATAATTAAAGCTCTGTGACTGTCATAATCCTGAAAGTGCTGTACTGTTGTTCGGGGCTTCAAACTGGCAAGGCAGAGAAAATGACAAGACAACCTACCTATCAAGGCCAAATCATTTTTGTGTGCTGGGAATTGAACTTAGGATGTTATACATACCATGGAAGCATTCTACCACTGAGCTATATTCTTAACCATGTCTTGTAAGGTTACCAAAAATCCTAAGTATTTCTCTAAACTGTTCCCCTTATCATATCCCACAACTTATTCTTTAAAACCTATACCTGCAGACAATTCTTAACTCATTTGCTACCTATTTTATTTTCTTTACTTTTTGTACTTTCTTTACCTTAAATCACACTGCATTCAGTCTATTATTGTATAGTCTGGAAATCTTAGGATTTAACTACACCCCTTTTGGTGGAGCCATACACATGGAAGGTGGTGGTGTGGGAAATGGAATAAAGAGAAAACAGGGTAAGAATGAACACAACCTGCTCTCACAATAATTATCATTTAGAGAAGATTATCTGGATTGGGTAGTGAGAGCCAAGTGGGAGCCATAGCACACACCCTATAGCTCTGACTTTACTTACTTGAAACAGTAGTGGTAGCAGTTGTGGGGGTAGTCACTGTGGTAGAAGCAGCTACAGTAATGGTGGAAATAGTTGTGGCAGCAACCACAGCTGGAGCAGAAGTGACAGGGGTAGTTGCAGCTGGGGGTGTGGGCGTGGGGGCAGTGGCAGTAGTGGTGGTGGTGGTGGTAGTAGATGTGTTTGAAGTGGCAGCAGTGGAGGAACCACTGTTACTGGAGTTAGTTTGCACTTCTGATACTTTGTTTTCTGGGAGAGCAATTGAGATGAGAGAGAGTAGTCTCAGGAGTTTCTCAGTTAAAAGAGAACTCCGCCGGATGACTGGATGTGACAACATGTTCATGAGCTGTCCCAGTGGAGAGGCTTCAAGGCTGTGTGGGGAAGTTTCTCCTTCGCCACCAGCGCTCACTGGTACGGACTTCACGGAGTTCTTGCCTTTTCGGCTAACATTCATGTTGTCCAGTTTTACCAATAAGTCCCAGAAGTCTGTACAGATGCCACTGTTGGAGGACTGTGAGGAGCATGGGCTGCAGGCTTGCTTACTGCCCCGTTCCCGATCACTCTCACAGTTTGTTTCTTTGGTCCGCTGCTGTGTAAAGTGGCTGGGAAACACCTGCAGGGAAAAGAATAGGTTCAATCTAAGGAGTCTCTGTAAAGGATAAGCCTGCCGGGAAAAAGAAAATTGCTTCTCAGACTCTTCCTTTTCTTTAATAGCTCGGGTAACATAAGACAGATGGATTATATGATTTTCATCCAGTAGATGGTGAAGCAGTCTAAAGAAATAAGGACTTTGAAGCAAGACAAGATTAGCAATCTTTTCTAAATCTTTTGTCTCTCTGCACTTATGAAACAAGGAGAACACCACAGCCTGGCAAAGTTGTTGGTATTAAATGAGGTAATGCATTTTGGCTGGTGCCTAGTACAAGTCGGCCCCAAATACATAGTAGCACTGTTTATTATTCAAATATTGAGTTTGTTACTTTCTAGTCAAATGACAGAGCCATTACAGTGTTTTGAATCTCAGCTTCTTTATCTGTAAAAAACAAGAATCATATAGAGTGCAAACAGTTGTTTTGATGACCAAAACAATACATTAAAAATTATAAAGAACAAAGATAAACACCATGAAGTTATTTATTGGACAATTTCTCAGAAACAGCAAATGGCACAATATAAAATAAAAACAAAGAGATTTGTTAGCCCTTTACTGTCCAGATCTCACCCAAGGTGTTGATGCCCAGAAAGCCCTGGGGTCAAGGATTCCTTCAAGCTCCTCACCTTGGCCAACTGAATGAGTGTATCCAAAACATGTCTGCAGACAACAGGAGCAGCCTGGGGGTGGATGTGGACAGTGGAACCACTGCTTGCATGCTTCTCTGTATGTTTACGTCCTCCAGAACGTTGAATCTGGAATATGTTAGTCCTACAGCCTAAAGCAGCATCCATTGATACTGAGAGCCAGGAGAGCTGATTGGAACTTTTGGACTCCATCTTGTGGAGCAGATCCAGGGGACGGTTCTCATGGCTGCTTGATGCACAGCTCTTGCTTGACTTCTTGCCCCTTTCTTCACTTGTGGAGAGCTTGGGTGTCTCAATGCACAACTCACTCTCACTGCTGCGCTGCAAAATGGACAGGAGGCTGCGGATGACCCAGTGGCGGGTCTGGGCATGATAGCAGAGATTTCTTAGTACTCGGTGTAGACGGCTAGTATTGAGCTTTGGCTCATCCACAAAAAGTAGGACCAAGAGGCAAGACAAGGCTTCATGGTCTAGAAGGAGTCGTCCTCGGAGGCGGAGGAGTGTGTCCACATTACTGCCAGAAGGCCTGGAAACAGAGCATGGTTTCTGGGTAACACTAACTAAAGCACTAGGATCAGTATATGAGGTACATGAGAGAAGAACGAGTGGGATAATCCTAGGGAGACTGTAAAAGAAGACAAAATAATCCACAGCAACAACTCTTTTGTGTATCTATCATATACCATGTACTTTACAACTCCTTTCCCTGAAGGACGTTGTACACCATTACTGAGATTGTGAGTGAGAGGCTCAAACAAATATTTACTCTTTATTACATGACCACTGAGAAGTGAGCAGAGATTCATATTTTTATCATTTACTAAGCGGTGAAAATCTAAGGTCTATGACCCACACTGCTTGTTTTTACCTTCTCTAGATTAAGTGGCTGCCATTCTTTTTTATGAGGACTGATCTCTTCTATAATTGTTTTATAATGTTAAATCTACTGTGCTTCATCCTAGTTAGTCGATAAGTAACTCCTCCCCTATTTCTGTAGCATGCCTGTTGCAGTCCTAAGGCCAAGTAGGCTCCCACTTTCTATTTTGTTAAAACCATAACTAGTATCCGCTGCTGGCCTGCCTTTTTGAGTCTGGTCTTTTACCTAAGCCTAGTCAAAGTTGTGGCATTTTGAAAATAAGGGAAATTAATTGGATTCTGCTTGTCTATTCATTTCAAGGAAAATATAGCCCAGAATGATCCAGGCTGCTACTTATAAAATTAAAGAAACCTGAAGATAGTATAGTAAGGTTTAATAAAAAAAAAACAAGGGTACCTATTATGGCTGCTGCCACCCCCCATCTGGAAGGTGCCACCCCTCTGTACAGCAAGGCGAGTATACTGGACCCCACGGTTGCCACTCAGACGACTGGTAAAAGCTACAAGAAAAGAAAAAGGAAACTGAATTTGATGAAGTGAGAAGAAACTGGGTTCAAGCAACACAACATGTAGTAAAAAGAGGCTAATTAAAAAATAAGGCCAAGATATTTCAGAGCCCTCCCACTTGCCTCCCTCTGTACCCGGGCTTCGGAGAATGGCAGAGAGTGCAGAAGTACTGCTGTGTCCAAAAAGACGCTCATGCATGAGCTGCCGCTGCCGGGCTTCTTGTTCTCGTCTTAGAGCTTGAGCTTCAGCTGCAATGTCAGGTGGCATCACAGCTAACACACTGTCTTCCATGTCCTCTAGGACACTACGGCGCAGATCTGAGGGCAGAGTCTGAATGAAGGTCACAGGGTCCATGGGTGTGTCTGAGCTGGCATTCTGAGCCAGTTCCCGTCGCTGCTGTTCAGCTCTCTGCTGTGCTAGCACCTATTGATTTGACAATAAGTATAATAAGTATAGCTCTTTTCAAGCTAAGCCTATTCTCACCATGTTCCCGCTCACATACTTCCTCTTGAATAGCTGGAGGTAGGGCAGCCAGGAACTCAGGGCTCACTTCAGTCACACCAGGGTTCCCCACTACTGCAGGAGATGAGCTATTTGCAGAGGGAGTACTTCGGGTTGGTGGACGTATGCCCAGCTGGTTCTGTAGGACTTCCCGACGGATATCATCAGGGAGAGCAGCCAGAAAGGAGGGATCCACACCTTCAGGGAGACTGATACCTAAAGAGATGTAAGATATAAAGGGACTTACATCTCCATAGATGTTCAAAGGTATACTCAGAGAAAAGAAACACAAATCATGAGTTGAGAAAATCAGCCTTTCGTGTTTTCATTGCTTGCAAAGATATGGAGAATAATCACCAACCCATCTTCCTAGGTGTCAAATAGTTCATTAGTGGTACACTCTGTCAGTCAACCTTTATAAAGATTCTTTGATGTAGATTGTGTGTGGCCACCATTATGTAGTAGTGTCTTAGTACAGAGACCAAGAAACAACTGACCAAAGACTGAAAACTCTCTAATTGTAATCCATTTTTTTTTAAATGTTGATTATTTCAGACATTTGATTCAGCAATGGAAAGCTTACTAACATAGTGTCATAACTGTCAATGAGGATTAGAGATATTAAATAATGGTCCTATTTTATAAAGGTAGAAAATGGTACAGATGGAGAATATGAGCGAGCTAAGGCTAACCTGACTTCTAAGTCTGAACTCATTGTGTAACACCTGTATCCTCTTATTGCTAGTCTTCAACAACCTCCACCCCCAACTCACACACATACCTGGAAGAAAGTGTTTGGAGGGTATGTCTGTCCAAGCAAGAGTTTTTGGAAACAGAAACTCTTATCATTGTGGCATGCATGGACTTACCAGCAAGGGGATCTTCTTCTTCACTGCTTGTTGAAGGTAGCGGCTCTTCTAGAATTCCACGAGAATCTGCTCCAGAGATGGCCACGGCAGAATCTCTGGTGGAAGAACTCTCAGAGGATGCAGGGGGGGAGCTAAGGGAAATAAATCATTTTCAGTTAGTTCTTTAAACAGTTTTCCCATAAAAAACAAACACAAACAATAAAACATTCCTAATACCCATTTCTCAAACACGACACATAGATTACAGTGCAACCCATCTGTCTGACAGTGAACAAGTATGAGTTTAGCTTTAGCTTGAAATAACCTCTAATGCATTCCTAATCTCCTCTTGGCTGTATAATAATTACCTGTCCTCGGGTGGCTGGGTGGATTCTCTTGACACATCAGATCTGCCTTGCACTTCTCCCACAACTGATGGGGCATCACCAGGAGTGGAGCTACCAGCTGTGGGCTGCTCAGAACTGCCAGCTGCTGGAGTGTCACCCACAGCCTCTTCTAATGTACAGGAAGCCAGGCTGCTGGTGTCCATGGGAGAACCTTCCAGCTGACTGCTGACAGCTGTTAATGCATCTGAATCTTCAGCTCTCTCTGGGGAAAGAGAGGCTAGAAGGAAGTAAGAGTGAATAATTAGATGGCTGTTTTGAATCAAGGTTATACAACAATCAAAAATGCTTTGGTAGGGTTGTTTCCTTTTGCAACAGTTAGTACAGATTTTTCACTCATCTACATCATCACTTGATTATCTATTGTGCACTCTTCATTATCAACTGCCCTTTAAATTTCTTCAAGACTTTTTTATGTACTACACATGTTTTTTCTACACAGTCTAGACATGTCTGTGAAACAATGTTCCTAGATATCTGAGATAGGGATTTTGTAGATCTCAGTTTTCCTGCAGGTTCCAGTTATACACACATGCCAGGAGTTTCATTATCTAAGTAAATAGAAAAGGCTCTTGTGATGGTTACTGTTTATCATATCACCTAGGACACGGGCCACTGAAAACTGGGACTCTGGGCTGTTTAACTGGAGAAGGCAAACTGAGAAGCATGCATGTAATGCATGTAATCATTGTTTTATGCATAATGATGTGTGACCAGCTCACTTAAATTTCTGCTGTGACTCTCCCTGCTATGACAGAATAGAACCTGGAACTGTGAATCAAAATAAACCCTTCTTCCCTAAAAATAACTTGTCAGATTATTTTATCACAGCAACAGGAAAAAAATTGTGACAATTCCTGACTTGAAAAGAATTTTTATGCACCATTTTATAGGTGAGTAGTAGGTATGTGAATAATGATAGGAAAACTGAATGATATAGAATTTCAGTTAATAAAATATTTCAGTTTATCAATGAAGGCACCACCAATTATTTTCAAAGAAGTTAAATAACACACCTGACATCATAATAGTTAAGAAATGAGTTTTGCCTAGATAAATGGTGGCATGCCTTAATACTATCATTAAAATATGAGGACATAAAGAAGAAATCTCAGATTCAACTAAGAAAGCTGAAGTGTAAGCTGAGGTTTCTGAGGATCCTAATTCTGTAAAGTGAGAAAGCAGAGAAAAGTTACAAAGATAGCAATTCTTTTCTTTTTATGCCTCTTTAATGTTGAGATTCTACTCACTTATGGTGGGAGCTGGAGACAATTCCATTTGAGTTGTTTCTGCTTCTCCACTTTGTCTTGTGGGGCCCATTTCCTCCAATTCTATAGGCATCAGTAGCTGTGTAGAGTTCCCCACTTCTTCAGCAGGGGACTGCAGTTCCTGAGGAATCTCTCCTAAGGATTGTGGGGGTGGAAGTGCTGGCTGTTGCTGGGAGGGTTGTAGGGTGCCAAGTGTTTCCTTGGACTCAGATGTAGGAGCATCCGTTGAAGAGGGGGTTGTTGGATAGCTGTCAGGCATAGGAGTCCCATCTTTATTGGAAAGAATGATAAGGTTAAGGGGAACTTAGCGAATGACCATGGAAGAATCCAATCAGCACATGCAGCCTGGTAAGAACCCATTCAAATAAAAGAAATGAAAATCTTTCACAAATCAATCTGTTCCCAGAAACAGTTCTTGGATGGCATATCATAATGATGAGGGCTAAACACAATACTATCTGTGTCTCGATACCAGAAACATGACTCTGATGATCTAGAGAATACAATCTTTCTATGTTCCAGGTAGAAGGGAACAACAGTTGCATTATCACATAGATAGGGCAAGACTATCCAGAAAATCTACTAAATCCTTATAGATCCGTACATTTCCTCATCTACTTGAAACAAGAAATGGTCTGAATTTATTCATAATTCTACACTGCTGTTGTTGTTTACAGACAGGGTCTCAGGCAGCCCAGGCTCCTACTAAGCTCACTCTAAAGCCAAGGCTGTCCAAGAACTTTTGCTTTCTTGCCTCTGCTATAAAGTAAGTATGAACCAAAATGCCTGGCTTCTTAATCAAAATTCCTAAACAACAGTTTCAATTCACATTCTTCATATTCATATTCTAATAAGAGTAAATGAAGTTATCATAGAATCAAAGAATTGAAGAATGTCCAGATTATGCTCAATGGTAAAATAATCAGTTAATATGTTCTAATATATAGACGAGTAATTTAACATTATTTGCCTCATCTGTCCCCTTCTACCTCCCTTTATTATATTCCTGTTTACTGATTAAACATTTATAGCACTTCTATAATGGAGTCAATACTGCCAAGACTTAATGTGAATATGCCACAAACCAGGGAAAGTAGTAAGTTGTATAGTTATCTTCTTATTGGGGCCTAAAATCCCTACCCCACAACAATACAACTTACTACCTCACCCCAGCATGTGCAGATATGTCTGGTAAGGGCAGTAGGCAAAAGGCCATTTTACTTTGTAGCACAGACCCTTTCATATACCCTTTGCTAGATTAAGAGCACTGGGACATCCATGCTCTTTTTAATGCTTTTAAAATACTATGTAGGCTTTGGTAATAACAAGTCTCCCAATTAAGGATACTTCCAGAAGGAAGTTCTAAGTAGACATGAGGCAAACATGATACCATTTGATCAATGACAAAAATGATTACTGACCATTGTTAACATTAGAAGGAATAGAAGTGTATATATGTAATGTAATGTATGCATGTCTGTGTGTGTGTCCCACAAAGCTACGATCCCCAAAATTCCATTTTAAAAGATGATGCTCTTAAAATTTTTAGATTCCATAGACCACTAAGATTTTAGATTAAGAATGAAAAATACTAAAGTAGGCATTAGTTTTGGTTTAGTAAGAAAAAAGCCCCCAATAATTTAGTAACAATATTTTGTAATCCAAGATCCAGGAGAACATAACTTCTATACATAAAAAGTCTTTTGAATGGAATAAATCTAGCTCTGAAACTCACACTAGACTTCCCTGTGTTAATTTTCATTGAGGACTGGCAATTGAGAAACACTGCCATCAGGTGTTCTAATGAAGTGCCATACCAAAGGATGTACCTCAAAGATGTACATGCCTATTTTGTGAGGAAAAACAAGATACATGACCTGTGTACATATAAGACTGAAATACAGCATAACCATAACAGGAAACTAAATGGGGCTAGTTAGATGGGAAGTGTACCACCGTGGGAAAGACAGTAGACTGTATAGTTATCTCCAAGATGGGGTATGACCCTAAAACTATACAATCTACTACCTCATCCCACAGAGCACCAGTGTCCGTCTTCAGCCCATGTGGCCAGCTATTTGGAAAGAATCCATTGATTAATTAGCAAGAATGGAAGGGAGGGAGGGTTACCTGAGACATTCTGTTCAGTGGAGTCATTTGTCTTAGATACAGTAGTACACTGCAAAGAGAAGAGAGACTATTGGGAGACGTTTACAAGCACACAAGAAAGGTCAAATATGGGAGTCATTATCCCTTACCTAGACTACCCAGGAATTCAATGATCTGGCCATGTGGGCATTTCAGAATACAAAATATTAGCCAATTCTTTTATATATACTATACTAATGTTCAACAGCTTTGGAGAGGATTTGGGGATACAGCACAGATGGAGAGTTCAAAAGTTTACCATGTGTGAGATCCTAGTTTTTATCTCCAGCAACACACTAGAAAGAATGCACTAGGTTACATAAAGACAAAAAAGGATGGGAGTGAGCAGAAAGTGAACAATGAAAGAATAAAAAAACAAAACACATTAGAAATGAGCACAATTGTGAGACAGGAAACTCTTAGCTCCATCTATTTCCCTTCTTAGGGTTTATTTTTTCCACCCTAGCTTTGTTTTGGGGTATTGCTTTGGATGAAGAAGCATTCTACCATGGAGCTATAATCCAATGTCCATTTAGCTTTTAGTCACATGTTTCTAAGGCAAAGTCTTGTTAGAGCAAGCCTGTTACTATAAACAAATGCCTCAATGTGTCTGCACTAATTTTAATTAGCAGGTTAGGACTCAAACCTGGATCGTGTACAGACTGGGAGAGTGCCCTATCACTAAGCTATATCCTCAATATTAATGCCACCCCATTTCTTTTCATGTGTAGGAGTATGTGCCTGCATATAAGTATGTGGGCTTGGCTTATATAGAGCAAGCACACTACCACTGAGCCAATCCCAGTGTTTTTCTTTGCCTTAATGTTTTGGGGTAAGAGCTCTCTGAACTGAACCTGGTGTTTGTGGGAATTTGTTTTGTTTTGGTTAGGATGACCAAAAGAAGGTGTTAGATCACAGGGAACTGGAGTTAGTTTTAAGCTGTTACTTGGGTGGGAACGAAAATGAGGTTATCTCTAGCTCCTCATACCTTTAACTTACCTAATAAGGAGCCAGATAAGTCAAGGATACCACAAGAAAGCCTATAGAATCAAGTAACCTGGGCCCACAGGGGTTGAGACTAGGCTCTAACAGATATATAGCTTGGTCTTCATGTGGGAGAAGCAGGGGCTGTTCCTTACTCTGTTGCCTGTCTTTGGCTGCCTTATCTAGCCTCAATAGAAGATGCATCTAGTCCTACTGCAATTTGATATACCAAGGTGGGTTGATATCCATCGGCGGCCTCCCGTTCTCTGAGGAGAAAGGGATAAGGGGAAGAGGGAATAAGGGGAGGGTATGTGAGAGGGAGGGACTGGGAGGAGAGAAGGGAGGGGAAGCTTTGATTGGTATATAAAGTAAATAAAGAAAAAAATTACCTAATATCCCAATTGCTGAGTGGGATATACTACAGCCTTTTGTTCCATTCTTTGTGTTGTATTAGCTTTTATGCATATACATTAGTTGTATGGTAATAGATTTCATAATTTTTTAGAAGTCCACCATAAAATGGAAATGAGAACCAAGAATTTGGGCTGAGTGAAGGTCTACCTTTAGGCCTTCAGAGTGATAGGCCTTTAGAGTGATAGAGATTACAAAGTAGGGCTAATGTGTAAGGAACCATTTTGGTTTGCATTTTCCCAGTAAGATAATGGAGAAATAATTTACCTCTGGGTTTGATTATTTTTCTTTTTACCTAAAAACCAGATGAATAAATAGTCAATCTGGAAATGAACAATCTTCCCTATTCAATGTCATGTTCTAGATTTTTTTTTTTAGTGGTTTAGTACTATGAGCATGGCAAAACCATAATAAATATAAAATGGTGAATCTCTTAAGTCCTTTGGAATCACTTCACCTGTGCACTCTGATCTCTGTTCTCCTTGTCTTCTTTGCCTTTGTCTATTATTTTTGTTTCTTCCTCAGCCAGCTGTTTCCTGCGTTTCTCCCTTCTCTCTTCTAGTTCCTCGTCTCTCAAGAATTCCAGGTGATTGACAATGGGCACTTTAACCACTAGAAGAAAAAGGCGAAGATCAGAGGTTACTTTGGAAAGGCTGAGAAGTAGAGGCAGAGCTAATGCCAGAAAAATAAAAAAAACTCTCTGCATACTCATTCTAGCACTGAAAGGCTCATTACTACTCTGATATTCAAGTTGCCACAGACCTGAAACACAGTCATGCATACTCTCGGCATCAAGAACTTTGCATTCCTCTGTCCATCGGGTTAGAGCTGTTGGGATACTGGACAGGGTTCCTATAGGAACAAAATGAAGTGAAATTCACGGCCTTATGTGGTGTTGCTTGACCTAAAAATTGCATTCTTTTCCTAAAAGAACTCATGGTCTGTCAAGTTTTGCTGTAGATCAGGTACTCAGAAGCAATAAAGAGTTATTGTCCTTGGCTAAGTCACCAAGTGGTTTTGGCTCCTATGAAATATAGTTTCTCCAGGAAAGATACTACTCTTCTTAGGATTGAACAAGAAATGAACTCTATCTTCCCTCTTACTGCATAAACTTGCCTGCTTGGCTAGTGGCTGTACTCTGGTCATGAAAAAAGTCATCCAGCAGCTCATCATCAGACCTGGCGATGATATGGACGTCATCATTGCCCACTAGGAGGCGGGCCCGGCCTCGGCTTTGTAAGGGAAGGCTGCTGCTCAGTTGAAGAATGTCAGCAGCAGCAGAGGGACCAAGCAACCTGTAGGGTAATTGTAAGGTACCACTTTTACCTGTTACCATGAGATGGAGCATATAGATCTATTAAACTTACAGGATTATGGGTAGACTTTATCATATTGCATCTAAACCTTTTACTACCATTCTTACTAGCTATCAGTTTGATATTATTCTATAGTTAGTTCCTTGAACAGCTAAGTACTACTAGGAGCTTTGATATGCCAGGCACCATGTTAGGTATTAATGCCTCTGTTGTACACCTTTAAGCCACTTATATTCACTCTTTCATTTTAAAATTGTTTCACTTACTATGGATCACACACCTTATTTACAAGGGACTGTTTACCCTTATGGTCAAGACAATGGTGAAGTTCAGTTATAATTCTTAAGAGCTTATGATCCTTATAATTCTTGTAATCCGTTGAGTCCAACTTCTCATTGATTCTGCTTCAACACAAACTCACCTCTGGAGTATAAGAGGAGGGTTAGGCTGGCGATTCCCAGGGTAGTGAACATGAATGGTATGGCCTGTATTGGCAGTGAGCTGTCTTAGGGTCCTTTGACTGCGACCGATGCCCTGGGTAAGACGAGTTGTGGAAGAACCACTGCCCAGTGTCAGGGAACTGTGATCTGCATGGCGTACCATCAATGGGTGGGTGGTAGGGATATTTCCTGGGGAAGGGGGAATGTCTGCTGCAAGGAAAATATGCAAAAGGGATCAGTACCAAAAATAAATTTCTTCCATGGCTGTTCATGTACAGAACCACGTCTCCTGGGCATTCCTCATATGGAGATGTGATGTTTCTCCTTTCTCCCTCATTCCCACACTTAATCCAATCTCATAACCATAGGTTTTGCAACCACCTCAATGCAATCCCACCTTTCCCCAACCCACTTTCAACCAGTGATGTCTCAAGGCACTTCAGATGCTGGCCCCTTGGCCTAGAAGATTCTGCTTCCCTCCCTCACCTGTTTTGTTCTCAGCCCAAGATGTTACTTCTAAATCTAACAGGTCAGGTTAGATATATTCTTTA
The DNA here is from genome assembly GCF_947179515.1 of Apodemus sylvaticus. Classification (NCBI taxonomy): domain Eukaryota; kingdom Metazoa; phylum Chordata; class Mammalia; order Rodentia; family Muridae; genus Apodemus; species Apodemus sylvaticus. The sequence continues at coordinate 19,061,474 of NC_067495.1, read as the reverse complement.
CTCTGTGCATTACCATACTAAAATGTGGTGCCTTCTTATTTATAATTTCTTACAGACCATAAGTTCCTATAGAGGGTGAAAACTCCTGTTTTTCTTTACCACCTTATCCCCAGTACCAAGGACCGGTAGGCACATCTCAGATATTCATTCATTTTGTTGAATGGACAAAGGCTCAAATAAGGAAGGTTGACGAAAACCGCAAAAATTCTAAGAGTATCATAGAAGGTATCTTGAAAATTATCTACTGCTCATTTTGTTTTTCTCTTCATGATTTTCATTTACAGGTGACAAACTGAGGCTCAGAGGTAAAAGATTATGGCCAAGACAACAGACCAAAACTGTTAGTGTTTTCAGCTATATTATGCTTGTGATTTGAGGTAAGACCTGTCCCATGAAGACAGCTTGAGGCTAAGAACTCGTCGCTACAAGGGAACGTTGATGTTGATAGAAAGGAGTGGAGAGATTCATTCTCTCTCCCGATCAGTTGCATCCATGATGAACAGTGAATATATAAAATCCACTCCCTAATGCCAGGCTCAGCGATGTCCATCCAAACCCTTGAGATCCAGCGTTACAAATTAAAGATTGATTGCCCTGTCACTGCAGTGTGCATTCAGGTGCCTCATGTAGTCATCAGACTTGGTCTCATTTTTTTTTTTCAATCAAGCAAAACATCAAGGTGTCCAGGCTCTAAGAGCTCCCTGTTTACTGAGGTGGATGGAGATAGTAAGAGCAGCCTCCTCCGATTCCTTCTTGCAAGGATATGTATACTATCCAGAGATGGATTCAGACATCCCTTGACCCAGGATGTCATGTCAAGACAGTAAGTGAAGTGGTGTCCTCTATCAAATTGATGGCTGCTTTAGTTCTGCTTGGCTTACCCTAGAAGGGTATAAGAATCAATAGGTAAAAACCCAGCTGAGCCCCTGTATCTTACTAGCACTGGAGAACATGTTGTCAAACTCAATGATGAGATCATCCTCCCGGTCAAAGCGCTCAAATCGGACCAAGGGAGAAGCGTTCATATCAGGGTAATCCTCATCCAATTCCATCTCAGAACCATCATCGTCATCATCTTCATCTCCTTCTTCACCTTCATCATCCTCCTTAAGGGAAAATAGGAGATGGAGAATTGCTGGAGGTAAGTGTTTTCTGAAGCCTGGTGTCATGGCCACATGAGCACATGAGGGAGGGAGGCGACGAAGCTAGCTAGTAACCCAGATTGTCCGTTTTTCTGTAGTTCTGTGCTCCCATGGAAGAGGTCATCTGAACCAACCCAAACACAGTCCCCCCTCACCTGATCATCTTCCTCATCTTCCTCCTCCTCCTCCTCTTCATCCTGACTATCATCCTCATCCTCGTTACTGCCACTGCTGTCCTCTTCCTGAGTGTGCTCCTCCTCATCCTCAGGGTCCAGGATATTCATGGAATCTAAAACAAAGGGAGCACATTGGAGGACTATACTGAGTAGCTAGAAAACAGGCCACTGTGCAGGCTGGCAGACTGAGTGGGAAGGCGATGGGGTATCTGACTCTAAGAGAGGAAGAATCAGATCTAGGGTGATGTACAGACTTAGTGAGCCAACCCAGATTTCCTGAGAGTGCCAATAAATGCATCGACACGCTGAGCAGGGTTGCTGAAATGTGGAAGCTGGCTCCAGGGTAGAGCTTGAGGAGCCACGATGCAGGGCTTGGCCAAGTCTGTTGGTGCCCCCTTGCCTTTCCAGTCCTATTTTGCTACTGACTGCATCCTGTTGATAAGAGGGAATCTGGAGCGATGACAGCAGGTGGGTGAGAAGAAAGCGAACCAAGTAAGAAGTGACAAACTTTGGGCAAGCAGTAGTAAAACGTTATTTGAAAAACTGGCTGAGGATAAAGTGGATGGTGTATGTCAGCGCATGCAGACAGATGCTTCCTTATTCTGCACATGTGGGCAGCTGCCTCCAGGAAAACCCTAGTGTAGTGTCTGGCAGACGTGCAGGGCAAGAAGGGAGGCCTTTCTGGCCTCGGCACTCTCACCTTCTCGGTTGGCCTGCAAGGTGGAAGCTTGGCTGAGGTTGGAAGGAGCTTCATCCATCAGCACGTCCTCTTGTGATTCATCCTCTCCACTTCTGCTCACTGAAGGTTACAGAGCAGAGCCTTCACTGAACAACAGAGGACTTCCCTTTCCAGACTGGGTGCGTCTAAGTAGCTATGTACACCTAATAGATATCCACGTTTGGTTTTTTCCTCCTTTTTCTTTTTCCGATGAGGGAGAATACTGCTGTCAACTATCTAGATGAGCTTGGCCAGTCACTTTACCTGTCTGAGTCTCAGTTTCCTCATCTGTAAAATGGAACGATCACATCTGTCTTGCCAATCCCACTAATTGTGCAATCACAGAGTACGATGGATGTGAAAAAGCTTTGTATCTTTTAAGAATATACATGCCTACATTTATCCTTTGGTTTTCTTGACCAGTAAAATAAAAACATAATAAACACCTTCACAGTGAGGTGGTAGCTGGTTTGTTTACCTTTGTCATTTTCCATTTGAGACTTAAAAGGAGCCATCCTTAAGGAATGACCACTCTTTTTTTTTTTTTTTTTTTTACATTTTGAGACACAATGAAGTCCCTAGACTTCATTGAAGAACTGAAAGAAAAGCATTTTCTCATCCTATAGCCTCTTCTAGACCTCCATGAATAAACACTCTTTTGATGTGCCTGATCATCTATACTGATGGTCACCCCACCACCACCCGACACATGCAACACTTCAGATCTATCACAGGCCTATAGACAACTTGTTAATTTCTTTTCTGTTAAGATCATCAACATCAAGACAAGCAGCAATCTAGACTGGCTATGAGCCCTTAGGCAGAGCTGAGCAAGCAGATGATGAGAAAAAGGGTCCTCCCAAGAGAGACTGAGACAAAGGAAGAGGCTTTACTCAGTTCTGGGGCTCTCACCTATAATTGTACTGTTCCCAGATCCGCCATCCCTCTCAAGCAACTCATCTATCAGGTCCTCCAGTTCATTCTCAACCTGGAGAGAAATAGAACATACATATGGATGCACACAAGTCTATCATGGTGCTAGCACTGAAACCCTTTTAAAAAGCCAACAAGGGAGCATGTGTTTCCATAATGTGATAGGATGTTGCACAGAAACGACATAACAGGTGCTATTGACACAGAGACTACCACATGCTTCCAATAAATCCACACTAACAGTCTTTGAAATGGGTCCATCCTGGTTAACTAATACCAGGCTAGTCTTTAAGACTGTCCAGGAATACATGCAGATCACTTTAGAGCCAACAGCTTAGGTTCATACCCACAATTTCTTACCCACGATTTTTTAAAATCTTTAGAAGAGTAGTATTTAAATACTCCAGTGAGTTATGGTGATATGGCATAAGATGAGTAGCTTTCAATAATGAATGATCAGAGTCAAGTAAATCAGACACTGTACTTGGGTCAGTGTTTTACTGGCCTCAGGTCAGTTTTTTACTGACATTCCATCTATGTCTGGTTGAGATCTGTGTTATTTCATAGTACATGGCACCCTGGCTCTGTCCCCAGCCCCACTTTAACTAAAACATTTGTTGAGCATCAACAAGGCATATCTGTGCTCCCGAAGACAGCATTGAGGCAAGATCTAAAAGTACTCACCCACCCACAACACTTGGGAGTTTGGTTCAGCGCCGCAACAGAAGAATATTGGAATGATCTGCCTCCCTACCTGCATCTCTTGTGAACTGAGCACCTCAGGCTGCCCAGCAATCACCACTGAGTCGGTTTCAGCCTCCCCATCCATGATATCCCCATCTGCCACCTCTGTCTGAGTGACATCATGATCCTCCTCCTGCACTTCTGCCTCCCCAGGCTCGCCTGAAACAATCAACCAACCAGCATAATAATCAAAGGGTGTTTATATGCTGGGCATCATGAGGCAAGCATGAACACAATGACTCGTCTTTAGGCAAGTTTACTTCTCAGAGTATAAATGAATGTGTGATGAAGGAAAAGACTTGGCTTTGTGTGAGGATAGCCAAACAAAGCTGCAATGTGAAGGAATTCCTTGTGGGGTAGATTTCCACACCATTATGATATACCTATCTGCAAGGCCAGCAAGTTGCTGGGTAAACAACAATAAGCTACAACAGTTTAATTCCACAAGCAACAACTCCCACCCATCCAGTTTTCCAGTTCATTCATTCTGATTCCTTACCTGGATCTTGCTGATGGCTACTCGAGTCCTGAGAAGCTCCTTGGGCATCCTGCTCAGACTTGCTCTTGCTAGAAGCACTCTTGCTGCCAAAAAGGCTACTGGGCTGGTTTACAATCCGGGAAAGTGTTTCCAAGGGTTTTAGAGCAGCATTGACTGTGTTGGCCATATTAGGACTGAGATAAAGAAAGACACAAGGATAGATAGAAACACTAGGTGCCAATGTGCTAAGTATATATAAGGTTCTTACAATAGAAACTAATAAGAGAGAAAAGGGCACAAAGTCTAGAATTTTCAACTTTCTACTTAGGGTTAGAGTACTATTTGATTAAGACTTTCAAAGAACATAGCACAGTAAAGAAAAAGTTAAGTCAATGTCCTATTTCATGAAGCTACGAAAAGCACATGAGAAATCCTTGAGTAAGAACCAGATAAATTCTGGATGAACAAATACAAGTAGCAAAACACTTTTTAGACTATCAAGGAAAAACAGAAACATCCAACTAACTAACCAAACAAAAACATCTCCAAACTCCTTTATTTTGTCTTTAATCAATTTTTGTGACAGCATGCAGTTAGCTCAGGCTAGTCAAAGTCTCTATATAGTGCCAGTGAACTTCTGATTCTCCTTCCAAATTCCAAGTACTGGGATTATACATATGTGCCACCATACACCTAGCATTTAGTCCTTAAGAACACAATGATCATTTTTAAATCTATGAAATGTAGAACTATATTGAGTTCAGTGAAAATATATTATCTGCAGGCAGATATGTAGCATTTCTAAGCATTGTAAGATATATGAGGTTGAGTAGGGCACCACACTGAAACTAGAGAGGTCCTGTGGATCCTGGAGATCTGACCACAATCTCTGATGCCAATCAACACTAAAGTGAACATCACATGAACATCACAAATGACCTTTGGATATCATCAAATCAGAAGCTTTCAAAAAATTAAAGGAATATAAACACATAATGGGGAAATCACATAAATGTAGGCTTAGGAGATCACCTGTAGCACGTTTACCGTGAATTCTTCAGCATTGTCAAATGTGCAAAAAATTAGGCAGTAGATTTTTGAGACTGTTTCACGCAGCTCAGGTGGGCCTTGAATTCTTGGTCCCTATTCTTCTGCCTTCTAATGTGCTAGGGTTATAGTATTTGGCACCAACCCTTTATGCAATACTGGGATCAAATCCAGGACATCATGTATACTAGCTAAGCCGACAAACTAAGTTATATTCCTGCCTAGAGAAACAGACATGCATGGTTTTAACTGGATCCTGGATAAAAACACACTCTTAAGGCTGTTAAAGGCACAATTAAAATAACTGGGAACATGTGAATATAGATCAGAAAGAATATGATTATTAAGCATCATATGGCATAAATGTTTCATTTTTAGTAAATATTTGCTTAATATTTGGAGGTTAAATAGTATGTTTTAAAAAATTTCCAAGTACTGAGCTCCAGAAAAGTAAAAATGTGCTACCAAAATGTAACTATAGATTTATAGCATTATAACTGAGTTTGGAAATTTAACCTCTAAAAAACATTGGTAGTGTTAGGGAGTGCTGTTAATAAAGGCTATTATTGAGTTTAACCTGAGTTTGAAGAATTTAGACAATAAAAAATTAATAGTCTAGCTGTGCATGATATGTCTATACATGTAACTCTAGCACTTGGTTGGAAGGCTGAGACAAAATAACTGCTGAGATTGCAGGCTCAGCAGTAGTCAATCTTAACAAGGACTGCTAATGGTAGGTTAAAAAAAAACCCTGTGTATGACATAGTATGGGATGTCTATTACCTAAGACATTACCTCATATCCCATACTATGTTGCAGTCATTTAGCCAACCCTGTTACAGAAGTAACAGAACAAAGGTATAGGCTAAACTACACTGCAAGGAAGCAACTGCATCAAATCTAGAAGGCAAGATTTTTGTAGAAAAGTAGTATTCATCAGTTCAGAAAGCATTAAGAATAATATTAAACCAATTAAAATCTATCCATTTTTAGTACACACATCATAATTTCCAGCTACATTTGATGCTTTCTTACAAGAGCAGCTGATTCCTCACCAACCAATGGGACAGGGCATTACTTTACCTGGACAGGTCTAGGCTGTGAGGAACTCTGGCCAGGTCATTGACTAGTCCCTTCTTCAGGAACAGTCGAATGATGTTGTTCATGCCATTATGCTGAGTCTTGGCTGTGGCACTACTGTAGAAGCTGGAGGTGGAGGGGCAGGATTCCATGATAGTACTGATGATACACATCACTGCCTGAAGTCTGGGAGAGAAGTTTGATACCTCTGTCACATGAATATAGCCGATTTTTAAAGGATGTCTTTACTAACATGCCTTAGATAATTCTCTTATGCCTTTTGCATTTTCTTATACTTTGTTTACTACAGAAATTTTAAAAACTCTTCAAATTTGTGTCTGCATATAGTGAAAAAGAGCCCTTTGATTTTTCTAAGTTGCATATCTACTTCAGTTGACCACGGGTACCAGAAACTGTATGTACATTGTTGGTGTGATCACAACTCTTGTTCAAGTTCAAGGAACTCCTTGGACCATGGAGTAAGAGATGCTCTTGCTTATCTGTACTAGGCCAGACATCGGCTTTACCTGGCATGTTTCTCTGTACTCTCAGCCATAGCAAGCGCCCGTCCCAGGGCTGCTTTTACTTCATTCACTAGGGCCACTTGGGCATCTGTGCCACTCCCCGCAGCTGCCAGACTTGCAAGGAACAGACGGGCCAGGGCAGGTGTATCCTTGTCTTCGGCATTCTGGGTGTGTGGGAGGAGGTGGTCCAGGACAAAAGCTAGCACACTGCAGTCCTGAAATTCATTAATTGTGACATTTACTCACAAGTTCAATTAAGCTGCACCGTACCTATAGTAATAAATAAAGTAGACATTTTCTGGGCGGTGGTGCTGCATGCCTGTAATCCCAGCACTCAGGGAGGTAGAGGCAGGTGGATTTCTGAGTTTGAGGCCAGTGAGTGAGTGAGTGAGTCTACAGAGTGAGTTCCAAGACAGCCAGGGCTACATAGAGAAACTCTGTCTCGAAAAAAACAAACAAAAAAAAGTAGACACTTTTTCTATCAAGTCATCCTAGGTACACGCAAGGTAAGTAGTGAACTAATTCGAAATCTTTAGGAGGCTTTATAAAGCTTCAAGAACCCCTTTCTCACCACATGGCACAGATAAGTCATGCATGGAATTGTCAGGTTGCTTTCTACTTTCTATTTTTGAGATACAGCCTCACACAGCTCTGGCTGTCTTAGAACTTGTTACATAGACTATTTTGACCACTAAGTCTCCCCCTAGTGCTAGGATTAAAGATGTGTGCCACCACGCCACCATATGCAACAATACCTGTTATATTTAATAATAAAAAATATGAGGCTGGGAATCATATAGCCTAGGCTAGCCTGAAAGAGTACTGCGATTCCTGGAGAGAGCTAACAACATTGTATTCTTTTAAAAAATGGATTAATATTTATTTTATGTACTTGAGTATACTGTTGCTGTCTTCAAACCCATCAGAAAAGCGCATTGGGTACCAATACAAATAGTTGTGAGCCACCATGTGGTTGCTAGGAATTCACTTCCCAGGACCAATCTCTAGAAGAAGGGCTCATAACCACTGAGCTGTGTCTCCAGCCCATGTATTTTTAAAATTTTGAGTGACTTTAATGGAGTTGATTATCACAAGCCAATAAAATAGACTAAAAGTAAATTGAGCATTTTCTCCAGTGGATAGGTGAATAATCTGAGACCTAAGGAAAAGTAGATTGCACTAAGAATTTAGTCAAGGGTAGAGGATTCAAATATCCAACAATTGCTTTTGACACTTGAAATGTGCCTGGGACTCTGTACTAAAAACTGGCCAAGATACAAATAAATGAAAAAATTCAACATAGAAGTACTTAAAAATGGCAAAAAGGTCCAACAATATAGAAAGTTTTACTTTATAATTTCTGCTCTGATTTTTAGGAAAAAATTAGGTAGTATTTTTCAGGCAGATAGGGCTAGTGTTCAAGTGACAGCTGCACAACACTATGTCACTCAACTCACACTTTTTAATAATGATTTTATGTCAAGTTTATATCATTAAGTAGTACACACTTCAGGATTCTAGAGATTGGAGAATGGGACAAACTCACCCAATGACATACAAACCTAAAACTTCTTGAATCTTAGTAATGTCATATATCATATTAGTACAATCTGAGAAGAGTTGCAATGTAACCACAAAACAAGCACTTAGAATCAAAGACTGAGTTTCAATTTTAGTTCTGGCCCTATACAGTGTGCCTTCACCTGTATCTCTGAATCTTATAACTCTAAGGGAATTCTTCTATTAATAACTCTTAAGTGGAGGCAAGGATATCAATGGTATTTGTAAAACACCTAGCTAGACCTGTAAGATGTTTGGATAAGTAATAAGCAAGATATTCAATACATTTATAGTTAAATGTTTTGTTCCATAAATTAGGAGTACAACTTATGTGAATAAAAACTTTGATATAAAACAAAGTATATACAAATTGAATATATATGTGACAAAAAGGGCATACATTTACAATGTATAAGGAATGTAATATAAACACCTGAAGCCAAGTGTTAACTGGCATTCAAGTATAGTTCCAGCTATTTGTGAGGGTGGCTAAGGATGGTTAAGATTGAGCCTAGGAATTTAAGGCTAGTTTGAACAAAAAGGGGTCTCACCACCAACCACCAACACTTCAATAACCAAAAAACATGAAAATATAGCCAACAAGGAAATGCAAATCCTAACCATAAAACTACTAATAAAATGAAATATCATGTGATGGCATAAGGTGAGACAAAACACTCATAAAGTACTAGAATGTATACTATGGTAAACGTCAGGTACCATCTGTTCTTGAGGTCAACAATATTCTTAAGCCTCTACCATGAAAGAGACATGGATCTATATAATTTAGACAGTAATACCACAATGATAGCGACAAACAGAAAAGTGACTCAAGTGTTTATTAACAATAGAATGGATCAAAAATTATGTATATTTATAACAGAAATCAAAACCATGAGAAAAAACTCTAAATGCAAAAAAAAAAAAAAAAAAAAAAAAAAAGACAAGCCATATAAGTAAGATACTAAAGATTTCATCAACTGATTTCCTTGAACTTACTGTGATTGCTTCACATCATGGTGAAAAGACTACCTTTCCTTTCAATGAGTTAATTGGGATTACATCCTAGACTATGTTAGAAACCTGTGATGTAACCAAATGATCTAAGTTTAACACTGAAGGAAAAACTGGAAATATTACCTCTTTAATCAGCTCAGACTGGCCCACGGTGTAGCTGTAGTTTGCAATCAAGGTAGCAATACCAACATAGGACCTCACCAACTCTGCCAGCAGACGAAGGATAGTAGAGGTAGGCATTAAAGGTTTGCTGCCCTTGCCTTTCTGCTTGCCTTCCTCAGATGTTCGGTCCCCTTCTTTATCTTTCTTCCCTTCTCGAGTCTCCTCTGGAGTTGAAACTCCTGAGAAAACAGGCAGACACTCAATTGTACACTGGAATAACATTAAAAATCAAGCCACAGCTAGAAAGAAGATAGTATTTCTCCATTTTAGGCCACTTATAATAATCAAACACTGATTACCACTGTAGTTGAATGACAAAGATGATGAATATGGATAAAACAAAGGAGAGATATTTGGACCAACTGTCAACCATGCCCCCACTACTTCCTGAAATTTATGCAACTTTATATCCTAGAAATTATTATTATTATATAATAATATACTACTAATAATTTATTACTAGTAGTAATTCTCTAAATATCCACCTTCTGTCTTTAGTTTCCACATACTTGCCTAGTACACACTTATGTAATTCAACTCAAGTGTCATCTAGATACATGGAAACATTGCCCTCTATATCTCCTGGAAGTATGTGTTCATTCCATTAGTTATAATTTTTGCAGTTTCCCTCATTAGACAAAATCTTTTAACTATAGGTAGGCACCCAATATAGTTTGCCACACACTAAGGGGCAAAGACATTTTTCTTTGACTAATATGCTATTACTCAGTAAGGCTTTCAAAATAAGTTAGCAACTATATTACTGATATTATTCTTAATTGTATGTGGTATTGAGTGCAGATGCTCAAAAAAGCTGTGAGTCACCGGAAATAGTGCTGGGAAAAGAACTCGGGTCCTCTACAACAACATCTATGGGTTAGAGCTCTTAAATCATTAAAAACCAAGCTTCTGAACAAGCCATCATTTCAATGATTGGTTGGTTTTAAGTAATATGTGACTGTTAAGAACTAAACTCAGGTCCTCTGAGTAATATGGCTCACTTTCTCACATTTTAATCTCTTGCAACTAGTATATTAAACAAAATGTCTCCTACATTTTATTTTAAAGCCTCATGATGTTCTGTATCTGCAGAATATCGGGCACAGCCCATAAAGTTGGATAAATAAATAAATGTAAATATGACACCTGTTTTTCTACTCTAGTAGAAAACAGTAGCAACAGATAATTTAAAAAAAAGGCAAATTATTACCCTCTGCTTGGGAGGCTCCAGTTGTGGAAGTTTCAGCAGGGGCACCATCTGCAGCAAAGACCTGACTCTGGAAGAGGAATACATGTGAGCTGTGATGAATACAAGTGTTAAGACTCCTTTTTCAAGTAATGTTTGAGAATTCTGCAGATTCTTCTTAGTTGACCTTTCTTTCAAACACATTCTCAATATAGGAAGCTACCACAGTTTCCAGAATAGTAAAGTAAAGAAAATGAAAAAAAATAAATCAGAGAAAGTAAAATGCCAAAGACACATTATTTTTAATTAATAATTTATATAGTAACACTTTTCATTACATTATTTCATTAATTATTTATACATATAATTAATACATTTTTTTCTAAACTGAGTCTCCGTATGTAATCCAAGGTGACTTTGAACTCATGAAAACCTGCTTGTGTCTGTCTCCCGAATGCTGGGATTAATTAAAGGTGTGAACCATCATTCTGAAAAAAACTTATATAATTTTAAAGCTTCCTTTGGATAACCCTAGATACTGAGAAAGTAGGGGCAGTAGAAAGATAAGGAAAATGTATTTACATTTAAGGAAAAACTTGACTGTGTATCAAAGTCACTGCTCTGACGAGTAAGTGATCGGTACTGCTGGTATACATCGTCACCCATGTCTTGCAGGAGCTGGCCAACCTCTTGGGTCGTTCCCCCAGGTTTAGGATCAGATTTGTCTGCTAAAAAAATATAAACAAGCATCTAAATTAAAATATGGACCTTTAATTGTGCAATATTAGTACAATGTTCCTAGGGCTGCACATTAGAGCACTAGTGTATTAATTATGCTGTAGAACAAACATAAAACTATTGGTATACACAATATAATCTAGGTATATAGCATGGCACACCAGCAAGTTTTGTGCAAATGCCCTTTATAATGCTTACATATCAGTTAATGCATTTCTCAAAATGTATGCATGTCATCACTGACAGAGGACAGTTGTTATTCCAACTTACGACTAAAGCAGTTAATTAGTCTGCTTATATATTTAAACTGTCAATATTAAGCCCCAAACGAACACATTTAGTGCAAAAGGCTTGTACAGTATTTGGCCAGTCAATAGATACATTTAGAGCTAAATTATTGTACGAACAGGGGACTAGAAGATGGGGTAAAGATGCTGTGATAGGAGGAAAAGGATCAGAATATTGCAAAGATGAAAAGAGAAAAGTATCTCGTTTTTCTACAGTTATTATTATCACTGCTCATTTCACAAATTATAACGTGAATAAAACTTAAAAGCATGGCTGGATAACAACCTTGGTTTCTAAATAATTCAAATGTAATTTTCCAATCACTCACATGTAAAGGAGGATTAGGATGGAGGTCTGAAAAATAAGGAAGGCACATCACACTAATAGTATCCTCTTTGCTTTTGAGTATGAAAGAATGACAAAATTACTTCTTAACTGGACAGAGCCCAGGGTGTTGAACTCTCTGAATCTAGAGTCACAATTGATGGTGAGTTGGCTGATGTTAAAGCTGGAAACTGAACCCAGGTTTTCTACAAGAGTGGCAAGTGTTCTTAACTTCTGGGCTAGTTATTACATTTAATTTTTAATCCCAGGACTGTGGGTATAATGCTTACTAAGCCGAGTGAGAAATGACCCACACGAGATAACATATCCTTCAGAACACTAATTCCAGATGCAAAGTTGGCCAGATACATACCTTCCTCTGGAGCATGGTATGCAGCCAAAGCATTGAGCATATCATAGATAACTTCTTTAATAGTATCAGGAATGACAGGTAGAGATGAAGGCTTCAAAGGTGTTGTCTTTACCAGCTGTACAGCATTAGGACCTTTAATTCTAAGATTCTCAAATTCATCATCTGAAGCTAGGCCAAAATCAAAACAGTAAAGTCAAAAAATAAGAGCATTGGTACCAAAACTTCATTATCAACAAGAAAGGATCCAGGACATGAAAGCAGGAGAAAGAATCATTTCAAAATTAAGTTCAAGTCTTATATTAAGGAAATCTGCCTTAATAAACTATAGAGAAATTTTGTTTTGAAATGTTTTTTATATTTCAATAAACAATCTCACAAACTTTTAAATGTCTTTATGAACTTCTGAGGAACTTCATATATTCCCAAGTCTCCTAGGAATGGATCCAGAACCCAATCCAAGTAGAAGAGACTTTTCTCCCTAGTCTCCTCGTCTGCTGAGATACTTCTATTTTTCCTTTCAATTTGTGTTTACCATAGCTTTAGGCAAGCTATTCTGTAAAATATTTCCACCATTTGATACTAATGTAATTATTCCCTAAATGAAATAAAGGCATTTTGGTAAGAATACAGGTACACTGTAAACTTTTCGCTGGATATCACCCCAAAAATATTGAATTTGAATGAACTTCTATTGTCATCAAGATGAATTCTTTGTAGGCAAAGACTAGAGTGAGTGGGTCCTTGATAGCTATGATAAGGCCTAGAGAAGTTACTGAGAATCACCTACACAATTTACTGAATCAAAAGCTCAAATGATGTCTCAAATATCTACCTAAAGAGAATTTTCTGAAGGAATATAAATGAAACCGACCAGTTCCTGAGCCTCGAGGGGCTGGAAGGGCAATGCGGATGCAACAATTGGCCACTTCTGTGAATATGTCTGGATTGCGGCAGGCAGCTGGTCCAAGGACTCGGAGGATATAGTTGATCTCCCGAGAGCCGAGGCTGCCAGATACAACACCAGATGTAGTACTTCCGGCTCCACTTGTTGCTGCTGAGCGAACAACCTAGCAAAAAACATTGCCAATTTAAATGTCTTAAAAATACATTTGAGAGAAAGATATGCTTGTTCTTCAAGCCCATTAAAATTAAAATGAGTCTCATATACAAGTTATAAAAGATTTCAAAACTAAATTCTTACATGAATGTTTATTGAGAGGTGCAACTGATCACAGATGCCATATAGCTTCCACATTTAACTGTAGGCGTTAGACTACCAAATATTGTAATTTTAAGCTAAATAGTCCAAAATATTTAACGAATATTGTTAAATTGTTAAACTTCTTCATGCTTTATTTAGTCAATCAATCACTCTGAGATGATAGCTAAAGGAGCTATCAAACTTTACATATACTATCCTGTGTGATAAAACTTTGGGGTTTAATGTATTTTAACAAGCTACTTGTAATATATAGTATTATACATAACCCTTAGAAGATCAGGCTTATCTAGCCAGTAATAATTCTTAATTCAAAATAGAGGAGTAATTATATGTAAAGCCATGATTTATAATTTACACAGCTGTCTACTCCATGACATTAGACTTGTATTTTCTTAATATTATAAACAATGTTAAATACTTTCGTCTATGTTTGTAAAGCTGATGTTTATCATGAGGAAAATCTTTAGCCAAAATTCGTAGATGAAGGATTAGAGAGAGGGTATAGTTGCAGAGAAACTAAATTCAGTTCCCAGAACCCAAGATGAGCAGGTTATAACAGGCTATAAATCCAGCTCCAGGGGATCTGACCTATTCTACTAGACTTTGAAGGCACTGTACTCTTATGCACATACAAACCCAGAAATTTTCAAAAAGCAAGCTTTTACAAAATAATTTCTAGATGAAAAGGTTCTCTTAACTCTGCAGAATGAAACTGTCTTACACTGATGTAGCCTTACCAATCATTATTTTGCCACTGATCTTCTGTTCCCTGTTTTCAGCTTCAATTTAATACTTAAGTTCTTCAAAGATTCCCTTCATCCAATTGTGTTCTGTACATAATCTTAGCATTTTTAACATTTGGGTTTTTTTTAAAGCCGAAATTCTGTCTATATGTAACTATTTCTTCCCCCACTGACCTCAAATATGCTGCCTAAAATGGCTCTAAGTCTCCTGATTTTGGACATCTGAGGCATTTTGAATGAAGAATAAAAAAATCTAATATAATCACATACAAACTGGTATGATTGTTCTGGCACGCAAGTTAAAAATATACATCTTTTGATACATTCTGATCTCAAGGAATCCCTAAGGTTAACAATTTTAATAATCAGAACAAAGCCAGGAATAAAAACAGGTACTCCAACACTAGCTTATCTATGTATGAAACAAAACAATATCCCAAGATAGGGAAGATGGAAGCAAAGCTTACTAATATTTTATTACTGAAAAAGGTTTAGTAAGACGACTAAGAATTCAACAAAACTATTTAAGACACAAAAGATTTGCTGATCAAGATATTTATCTCTTAATTGTGTTTCTTCAATGTAAATATTTTTATAACTATTTTTTCATTTCTTCCACTGATATATATTCATTAAGTTCTAAAACATAAGAACTTATTTTCTGATTTTTATGATGGTCATTTTTTAAAGGCCCATCATCCCAGGAACACTAATAAAAAAAAACATGTATTAAGAAAGGCACGAGACTCCAAAAATACAGACCTTTTCCATAGTATGACGAAGAGTGCAAGGATCCTCAATGATGTGTCTTAAGAGAAGGGTAACTAAGGGGGTAAACCCATTGAAACCTGAGCTCTGAGTCAAATTCAAGATCATTCGTGTACTCTTCAGCTCTGCAAACATCATGGCGTATTTGTGGTCGCGGGTGAGCCTCAAACAGAGGCGAAGGGTGGCATGCAAAGTATCTGGGTCCACAGGAACTCCAAGCATGCTCACACAAGCTCGGATTAGAACAGTCACCATATCTTCCGTCAAGCCCTGGATTAGGATCTCCCCAATTTTTGTTTCTTCTAGGCTTGATTCTTTTTCAGTGTTTGTGCTCTCTAGAGCTAAAGGTATATCTACAAATTAGAAAAAAGAGTGTATACACTTTGACATTTCATCCCATACCTCTCCTTCCAAAATAATCAGCCATCACTTGGACTGAAAAACATACCTAATTCTAAGACCAGATGTAAAGGTGAGGAGCATAGGAGAAGACCATCTATCTCTTTTTGTTCCCGATGTTAAGCCATGTAAAGTCATACTACCTTTAAATAAAACATTTTAATATATTCATAATGAGGGGTCTGGAGATACGGCTCTATAAATAAAATCATGTACATATGGCAGATGACTGAGTTCAGTTCCCAGCTCTACTCTGGGGCAGTTCACAACTGTCACTAAGTCCTGCTTAAAGGGGGCTTGATACAATCTTCTGGCCTCCAAAGGTACTGAATGCAATTAAACAAATCCATTTTTTCATACAGTAAAAACTTAAAAAGGATTAAAAATTAATGCAGGGTACAAAAAGTACACACTTGTAATTCCAACTACTTGGGTGACTGAGGTAGGAAGATTGTAAATGAGACTATCTTGGGCTATATATAGCAAAAGGAACCACTTGGAAGGAAAGAAAAAGATCCAAAGTGTAAGGCCATACCATTGCCTTTATTTTCTTTACGTTTGATATCAGTTTCCTTGCTTTCTTCCAGTGTCTTCTCTAGTTCCTGTCCGTTGTTGCTTTTTGAGTTCTTACTCAGTCGTGGAACCCTGAGGAGAGTTAGCATCACAGGGCGTCGGTTTCCAGTTTCTTCATTAACCTAAGAATTCGCATAAAACAAAACTGGATTTAGAGGTAGATACTCCTTAACCTGACAGAACTGATTTAGAAAGAATAAAATGAATGTATACCCTCTTTTCAATAAAATTTACACTATAAGTTGAGGATGTACCTGCACCATTGTAGTGAACTGGACAGTGTATCTTCGTCGACCTGCAGTGAATCTTACACTTGTTTCTCCAGATTTCCAGGCAGAATCAATGGTGCTGTTGTTGCTAGCACTGTAACTACACCAACGCCCAGAGCGGTCATCAAACCAACGCCAGTTGTTGCTGTTGGTCTGTAGGTACTAAATAAAATGCAATTAAATAAAAGAGTTTCCTCTTATTTCCTGCAAGTTTTCTTGTCAGAATAAACAGCATCTACCAACAGACAGCTACTTAAAATTAATGCAGGAAAAAGACTGTACTGGGCAAATATACTTTAAAAAGAGGCTTTTCTTTTTTTATTTCTTGGTATTTTTCAAGGCAAAACCGCCTGACAATTTCCTATCTTGACAACATATTCTTCCTTTTGTTTTAAACTGTCTTTGACAAAAGAATTATGATCTTGAGAGATATAAGAAATGTTGCTAAGAACTTACTGAGATATTATGTACAATATTTATTTCAGGAATTTATTTCTAGAGAGACTAAAGTTTTCTCAAATGGCCAGAGAGTATAGTAATTCCTTGAGTAATATCTTGAGGCCTTTACCAAATAGTTCCAAAAATACTAATGGCGATGCTGCCATTAATAATAATAGTAATAATAAATTAATAATAATCATAATCATAATAATTTGAACTATGCATTTAAAAGAGAAACTAAACTAATGAAATCTCTCAAGAGTTGTATTTTGGTGGGATGATTTTACAATATTCACTTCTGCTCTACTCTTGCCTCAAGAAATGAAATGGCTGTGTAAAACATACACATAGCATACCTTAGTCATTTGGGCTCTTCTCTTGGATGAGATGGCTGTCTTTTCATAAAAATCAATAAGGAGCAACACTGGGGTGATCCACCTAAAAAGAAATCATTTATTTAGTGTAAGCCAGAAAACTACACAGATTGGGAAAATGTCAGGTACTTTACAGTTGTCTAAATTAAACACCTCAAGATTTACTTCATATATGCTTCAGAAAAGTGATTCAGGCCCTAAACTAACGGGCCAAGTCGCAGAGAAACAGAAGTGAAAAACCAGGATAGATAAAGCACCACTCACTTTGGGGTCTGGACTTCCTTTTGCTCTTTGGCAGCCTGTAGGCAGGGTTGAACCACTTCTAAAAGCTTGATTAGGACATTAAGAATGCCACTTGATTCAACCACCCAGGCACAAGGTAGCTTCAACTCCTGATTTAAAAGGACACAAAGGTTAAAGTTTACACAACTAATTGAATGTAAATCCTATTTCTTGTTACCTATGAGCTGAACTCAGATGAGTTACTTTTGAGTAACTCATGAGTTTTCTACGTTTTGTAGAGAAGCTATATCTACTTCCTGGGTCATTGCAATGATTAAACATAGCATCAGGCATAATAATGTGTGATTAATGTTCAAATGGCTTCTTAATAGTCATCTAGGCTGCACACTCTTTTTGGTTGTTTTTAAGCCAGGGTTTCTCTATACAGCCCTGGCTGTCTTAGAACTAGCTCTGTAGATGGGTCTGGCCTCAAGCTTAAGAGATCTGCCTGCCTGTGCCTCTCAAGTTAAAGGCATGCAGCACTACCACTACTACTCAGTAGCTACATAGCCATAAGAATATTTAAATTGAAAAGTTTTTGTTTTATAAGGCAGCATTATGACATTCCAAGAAAACTAAGATAATGAGTAATTATTCTTAACAGTGGTACTTTTACAATGCTCTTTATCAGAAAACCATTATAAGTAATAATAGGTGGTTATTTAGAAAAAAATAACATGTATATATGTGATATAGGGAATAAATCATAATAATTTAAATGAAAAAGACTAGTAAAAAAATATGTAATTCTTTTTAAATGAGATGTGATGACTGACTTTTTTTAATGTTACAATGTTATGGAGGACCATAAACATGCAGTTCTTTTTAATTAGTATCTAACCTCAAAGCATTATAAAATTTTAACTTGTTTTGCTGAGCAGTGGTGATACACATCTTTAATCCCAGTGATTGGAAAGCAGAGGCATGTGGATTTCTTTCAGTTTGAGACTAGCCTGGTCTACAGGGCTAGTTCCAGGACAGCCAAGGCTATACAAAAAAATCCCCTTCTAGAAAGATATCTGACTGGTGTGTATGGCTTTTAAACATGGGCATACTCAACTGTAAAGACAGAAACTGACCATCTTCTTACTCAACACTTGTTCTAAAAATCCTTTCTCACATTATATTAAGAGGTGAGATATATGTAAACTTTCCCAACTCAGAACCTTCTACCCCTCACTTCATTATACACATTTTAGTCTATTAGGAGAGTGTGCACTCACATAAAATACAAAGACCATACTTTGTACTTTCCGTCCAATTCAAGGTATTGCTAATTGCTGGGTAATTTTTCAATAAATGAATGACAGGCGGCAAAAGATCTGTTACCTCAAAAAGTAGTGTTAAAAGCAAGATTCTAGTAGCCAAATTGGAGGCCTGTGGCAGGGTAGCCATCTGACTAATCCATTCTGAAACTGTTTTTGTGTCACTTGTTGTTAGAGGAAGAGCAGCTTTAATCAATACATCAGCAGCTTCCCACACCTAAAAAGGCATAAAAATAGTCAAGTCACATACATTATCCCAGTCTGTGCCAGTAAAACCTTTAAGCATATTCCCTTCAACCTCAATATATTTTCAGGAAAGTAGAAATCTATGGTTGATGGTAGAGATTCAAAGCTTGAAAAGAAGGCATAATCATTAACAATCATTCTAAACACCTATGATGTTTTTTCTTTTGTGTGTACCATCTGGGTTCTTGGTACTGCACTTTACCAGGCTTGGCAGGTAATTGTCTTTTACATTTTGCTAAACAAGGTATTTTTAAATTGTATTACATACAGAAAGCCTGAATTCTAAACCAAAGGACATACCAAACTTTTCCTGTTATAGTCAACTTTCAAAAGGTTCTGCCAATCTTTACTACAACCAACTACTACAATGTTAGAATAGTAGATAGGTTTTAATTTTTAAAATTAAGCCTGGCAGTGATGGCGCATAGCTGTAATTCCAGCACTCTGGGAGGCAGAGGCAGGCGGATTTCTGAGTTGGAGACCAGCCTGGTCTACAGAGTGAGTTCCAGGACAACCAGGGCTATACAGAGAAAACAAAAATAAAAATGTATGCTCTGATTAGCTCCCCAGAAGAAACAGAGGCACTTGACTGGAAAAAGACAAATTTTAGACTAGTGTTGCTCAGTGTGTTACAGCCTCCACCCAAGTTTTGTGAACTGTCGTCCATGCCATGCTTCAGTGATAAAACTGTCTTCAGCTCTTTCTGTTCCTGTGAGTAACCCCTCCACACATTTTCCTGTGATATACCCACCACATTGGTTCATTAAAAAAAAAAAACAAAACAAAACAAAAACAACTAAGCAATCCCTATGTTTCCACTGTCTCCAAACTGATTTCCTCTTTCAAATTATAGCCAATGAAAACAAAAATCTTAATGATTTAAATACATAGAATGACACTTGTTTTTTGTCCCAATCCAAAAATTAGAACACAATTATCTTATAATGGAAGAGGAAACAAACACAAAAAATAGTAACAAAACTGGGTCAAATATCCATCAAAAAGTCGTACAAAAGAGAAAAAAAACAGCAATATGAGATGTAATTTAGCTCAAACATACGACTTTAATTCTAAGTATCAAGAGACAATTTTTGTGAAATAAATTGAGGATAACCAATAGAGCTAGATTGCAAACAAAATACAAACATCATTTAGAATGTAAGGCTTTTCAGAAATGAATTTCTGGTACTTTGAGAACTTACTTGGTTGACAACCTGCTTTAGAATCATATCACGATAGTCAGCTCCATTACGTTTGATAGCTGTCATGATCAGATCACAAACACGGTACACTGTATCAGGTAACTCATCAAGAAGATGGAAGCAGCCTGGTAACATTGTGTCTGTGAAAGTGTGGAGCTCATCTTGTTCCAAGGGGTCAGCATCTTGAAACTTCTCTAGACATTTAGCCTCTTCCTCTTCTTGTTTTTCTCGAGCTTTACGTTCTTCTTCCTCCTTCCGACAAGCAACTTCCTGGAGATAGAAAAGGAAGTGGGATAACATATGCCAGAGGTAAAGGATAAAAAAATTAACTACCTGACAAAGTGATTGAATATTATCTACATGCTGAAAAAGTTGAATATTTCAAAAGGGCATGGCAATGAATGTAACAATAACTAAAGACGCAAGATAGGAAAAACAGACTACGAGCACCCAAAAGCATTGTCAGTTGAAATATACAACATTGTATGTACTATTCTCCAGAAAACTCATTTTAGACCCTATCTAATGTTTCTTTCCAGTGTGGTAAATTTAAGTAACATTACATAGCTAAGTCTGGACTACTGATTACTATTTGTTCCACTTTGGGTTTTATTGACAATGGTTGATGTAGGGTTGCTTAAGATTAGACCAAAAGGATGAGTTGAACAAGTATTTACTCCCCTGACTTTTCCTACCATTGTACAGTGATCACAGAATACAAACATAGGATTCATAGAAATACAGATTAATGGTTCAAGATACTTTTGAATGCTAGACTTTAGTTACCTCAGGTGACTCTGCCCTTTGATCCATTGGAATATCCTGTCCCAGAGACATAGCAATTGCTCTCATCATCTGGTCCTCTTCTGACATGCTAAGATCCTACAAAGCAACAATAAAGAATCTAATAAATATATAAATCCCCAAACAAGGAAACCTAAATAAGCAAACCCACCTCATAAGGAAAGGGAATGAGCCTGGAATGTTGCTCTCTCTAACTGAACCAAAGTAAGGTTTACGTACTAACCACTACAGGGACAATCGGGAACATTACAATGGAAACAAAGGATAGAATGAGCTCTGCAAACAAAGAGTAAAAAAAAAAAAAAAAAAAAAAGAAGAAGCATGGCCAGGGAATAGAAGATACTAGCAGTATATTCTGAAACTTTGAGAGTTAGTACATAAAGCATAGGCTCAGCAGCCAAAGTAATAACAGTAAATTGTTAAGATTTTTCTGTCAACTCACCCGAACAACTCCTCCTATGATCGGAGGAGGGTGGGTTAAAAGGTACTCTGTTGCTTGTTCCATTGTACTGGTATTCAACAGTGCCTCCATAGCATGTTCTCTTGTGAAACCCATGTCCATGAGCTATATTTAAAAAAACAAACAAACAAAAAAACAAGAGCCCAGAACAGAGAAATAAATAAAAAAGAGCAAAAAAATCAAGAACCAGCTTATTTTATGTAAACTAACAGTATATATTAAGTCAGGACAATAATTTCTCATTAATGTTCCTTTCCCTTTGGTAGTTATGTAACAACCAAGTATTAAAGCTGCTTATTGATGTAAACAATATACTTCTCAACTTCATTGTCTCAAAATGGAGGCCAGGTAGATGGTTACTATAATTAAAAGACTTGATAAAAGACTTGAGATAAACAGCAGTATAAATTGGTACCTATTTTCTGAATTAGAAACTTATAACAGAAAATCTATCTACAAAACTGATCAAGGATGTCAATTATCAGAAAGTCATTGTGGGATATACCTAAGAGTTTGCATATATTAAAAAATTATACCAAAGCATCCAACTGAGAGCAATTTCCTGAATGAGAATACATACATACATATATATACATATATATACATATACATATATATATATAAAATCTCAAACTTCCTAAACATGAACTTATTTTTATAAAAGTAGCAATGCATAAATATGACAGATTTAAATAATAAAACTTCATACTTGAAACTGTGAGGAAGACAAATTCTAAGTATCTAGCATGAGCAGAAAATGCTGCTCCGCAAAGACATGGATCATATTAAATAAAACAATCTTGGTGCCAGACGTGGAAGGGGCCCCCAGTTAAAGGGTGCCAGACATTAAAGGGAGCCCCTGGTGTCCCTTTAAACAGCACAGGATATTATTACCTTTGGTTGCCAATGAAAGACTAGGTTGATAAGACCCCATTGCTGAAGATATAACACACTTTGGTTACAGGACACAGAAATCAAATTATAATGGAGCTACATTATATCTTGTTGCTGGCTAGCTTTCACAATGCCAGAAAGCGCTATTCAGGTCACTTGGGGAGAAAAGTAATTAACAGACTTACCAGGCTGTGAATCCAGGCATGCTACAATACAGACCCCATGCAATGGTGGCATGATTATTATGGAGGTACCTAACTGCTTCCTCATTGGATTTGAGGATTGGTCCACAGGAGGGAATTCATGCCTAGTATTGTATACCTGGTCAAAAGCCCATGGCTGAGAAAGTCATGTTGTTAAGCTGCCTTTAAAATATTTATACCTATAGATTAGTGTTGCATTCAGCCTTTATCAGAAGGTTCCTTTTTGTTGTAGGCAATAGTTAATGCAGACTTTTACTCCAAGTATTGATAGTAAGTAATTTCAAGTGCTCAGCCAATAATAATAAACCCACCCTCCAAAGTCTTGGGGTATATGGTAGAAGAGGGGTCAGAAAGATTTTAACATGGAAGATGAAATGGAATGCTTCTCAAATGCTGCTTTCTGGACATGCATGGCCCTTGCACTCATGAACTCACAAGAGTTGTAGTTACCTGAAACATGATGAAGCCAATGAACTAAGGATGGTGAGGGGTTCACAAAGCCCCTCCTCTAGCTGAGGAGCTATTGATAGTTTGTGGCTGCTGGGGAAGAGAGAGTAATTCAGGGTCTGGCAAATGTTAAGCTTTCTATGTTCCAGTGGATGGCCATATACCTACATACATACGGTCAGCATTAACTGGTCTCAGTGGGTTATTAAATAAATGAAAAATAGAACATGAAGGTAGGAGGGAAATGGGTTGGGGAGACTTGGGAAGGAGGTTGGAGGGGTGGCTATGATTAAAATATATGTATAAAATTCTCAGTAAAAAAGTGAGAAAAACAATGTTAAATTGTTTGAAAATGCTCCCCCCTCTTTGGTTTTTAATTTTCAAAATGTAATTATTTTAAGGTCATACAGGTTTAATGAAGTTTTTCAAAAATATTTTATAGGAGAATATATTTAACTATAACAGTTTGCCTTATCGTTTAGCCAGAAAGTAGTTGACAGTACTATCAAAAAAAAAAAAAAAAAGTCTTTGTAGGTTCCTGAAAACAATGTAGTTAATATGCTTATGAAAATACAAATGTTTCCTGCACATAGCACTCGGACCACACTTTTCACCTTTCCTTACTAGGAAAAAAATGATTTGAGAAAATAAAAAACAAGGAAATCAGTGGTATGAAAGCTTAGAACATTTACAAGCATTGTCTGAAGTCAATCTTGTCTACAGTGAGATGAGGTTAAAAAACAAAATTTATAAGCATTAGATTCTATAATATTTATAATAAATATATAATATTTATATAATATTATATAATATGTAGGGCTTGGAATCTGAGGATAGCACTCTACCTGTTGTAGCTGTTGCTGGTTGACTTGAGGTTCTCTACGGGCGCCACCTTCTTCTTGGCCTACTTCTTCTTCTCCTCGAGATCCTTCCTTCTCTTTGCTTAGTCTTTCTCGAATCACAGGTTCCCCACGGAGAATGTGGCACAGAATGGCCAGCATAGACTCTGCCATTCGTCCCCCCATATACTTTAAGTGGCTTCCGGTTCCACAGGTTCTTGATACAAGTAAAGGCTGCCTGTACGACATTTGAAAAGTGTATGATGACTTTCCCCATCAATTCAAATCCTCAGAAGGAAAATAGACATGCCCCTTCTACAATGAGTCAGTTACAACATCAAAAAATTAGACTGGCATTGAGATGGAGGGGTGAGAGCATTTAATCTAAGAAAAAATCAATCAGAAGCATATACTTCATGTTTATAGCAGGAAAACTACAGCTTTATTCCTTTTTATAAAACAACAACAACAACAACAACAACAACAAAAAGAACCAAAAGAAACCTTATCGGGAAAACAAATCCATTTGTTTTTTCAAAAATCAAATTTTATGGACAAAGCATAGTGACAACTACTTAGCGGGAGGAGATCTTTCCCTTTGGTTTTAAAAATGTAGAATACTCACTTTTTGAGTCACTACAAGGAAGCGAAGGGCACTAAATTGTGGAAAAGTCTGGACTCCTCCAGGCAGTTTGGCAGGCAACGAATGTGGAGATTCAAGCACCGTAGTGGGATTTACCATCTTTTCTACAAGCATAAGCCAGGCATCTAGGAATTCTCCTGTTCCATCAGGTAAATCTGAATGTTCCAATCCCTCAGAAACAGGAACTTTTCCTCCCATGGATAGAGCCCAGTTGAAAGTTCTAAATTCAAATAAGACAAAACATGTGAACAGAATAGTAACAAGTATTTTACATTTAAAAACTACTACTGCACTGGTACTCCACCTTTTGTCTGTTTGGTACACATTTTTGTTTTTTTTAGGTTATAATTATATCAACTCTTCCTTTCCTCTGCCTCACTCTAATAACTCCCATATACTACTCCTTGCACTTTCAAATTGATGGCCTCTTTTTTCACTGCTACATGAATGCATATACATGTACACTCATATATATTAATAAGTTTCACATGTTCAATAAATGCATATTTTCAGGGCTGACCATTTATGCTCTTCACTAGGGAAGAGTGTATCCTATTCTCAGCATTTCTTAATTGCCTACTTAGATCTTTGAATAGGTTTGAGTCCTTGTGACCTTCACCCTATACTTTAGAATGTCTACTGTTGTCTTTTTAAAGATCATGTATAGGTTGACACACTTGGGAGACACTATCGTACAGCCTCTGATGTTAGTAGAAAAACTAACAAGTCCCTGATTTTCTGGCTCTTCTGATTTTTCTACCCCTTGTGCCACAATCTTCCATGAACTTTAGGTACACAGTTATTTTGTAGATGTATCCAATAGGACTAGGCTGCACAACTCTGCATTTTTAGTGGATGTGGTTTTCTGAAATGGTCTTTCTTACTGCAGAAGAAATATTCCTTGATGAAGTATAAGGACTGTATGTATTGAGTTATGTTCAGGAGAAGTTATTACTTTTAATGTGCCATTTACAAATGTTTTAAAAACATTTACTTAAAAGACTTAAAAACACCTACTCAAACTTGTTAAGTTTATCTTAAAATCTTGACCAAGAAAAGTAAAACAGAAAAAAAAAAAAAAAGAAAAGAAAAGTAAAACAGACAAAAAACAAATTTACTGTACTCAAAGAAACAAAATTAGATTTTTTTTAAAAAAAATGTGTAATGGGAATAGACAGCCCAATATAAAAGCAGAGATTCTATATACATTCATGCACATAGTTTTTCTTTTTTTACTTTTATAAGTGTTTAATAACGTGTGGGTGCTTATTGCTAAGCAAGAAGAAATCAGATGCCCTAGAACAAGAGTTACAGGTGGTTTTAACCAAGATGGCAAATAGGTGTTGGGAATAGAACTTGGGTCCCCTGAAAAAGCTGCAGGTCCTCTTCTCTGCTCAACCACCTCTTTAGCCGAAATGCAGAGACTGTTACTTCAGAGGGAAATCCATGGTTTTCATAAAACATAAGATGATACAACTAACATTTCTCTCTCTCTCTCTCTCTCTCTCTCTCTCTCTCTCTCTCTCTCTCTCTCTCTCTCTCTCTCCCCCCCCCCACCATCAAAGGATAAATGACCTTGAAAGCTGTCATAAAGTAAGCCACATAGGAAAGATCAAAGTGCAAGAAATGATTCTTTGTGAAGCAAATGATCCTTACTCAAAAAGAGCATTGTGACCACCAGAGCAGAGAAATTTCTGCAGCATAAGGTGGTAAGGATATTTTCTCTCATCAAAGAGCATTGGAGATGTGAATCCAACTGAACAGATGAAGAATGTCAGCCTAAAAAGGAAAAAACAAACATTTTAAAGATATACACAAAATCAATTGGAAATTAAGTGAAAAAAATATCAAAGGAAAAAGTTAACAAAGCATTAGGTGAAAGATTAGTTTGGCACTCTGGTGATACCTGCCACCAAAATAAGAATAAAAAGGTTACTTAAATGCTGTTTTAAAATAAACCCTTTAGAAATTTCCATGTTCTATAATATATATATATATATATATGTATAAATGATTTCATATGGAATATATATAATGAGAAAGCAAGAGACTGAAACATACATATTTATTGCCACTTTCTACTCCTTTTTTTTGTTTGGTTTTTTTTTTTTTTGGATTTGGTTTTTTCTGTATAGCCCTGGCTGTCCTGGAACGCACTCTGTAGACCAGGCTGGCCTCGAGCTCAGAAATCTGCCTGCCTCTGCCTCCCAGAACACTGGGATTACAGTCGAGCGCCACCGCCCGGCTACTTTCTACTCATTAAAACTAAAATAGGAACTCACCTGAAGCGGGGAGTAGGTGTATATGGTGGGGGCTGCCATGATAAGCCTTTTGTTAGTAGCTTAGTGAGGGCGGAAGCTGTTGATCTGGCAGCAGGCGTTGGTGCGGTGGTGGTACTGGCAGCATGATGGCTCCTTCTTTGGCGGACAGGAGAACCCACACAAAGCTTAACAAGGAGTCCAAAGAGCTCAGCAAGTGCTCGGCCTAATCTGGAGGAAGCTGAAACCCAGAAGGTAGTATAATTCAATAAACTATTCACACAATTTTAAAATATCACACCTATGTTCCTATTTTTAAAATAAATTTTATTATCAGTATTTTTATCGTATGTCTGTAGGGCAGAGGACACCATTTAGAAGTCTGTTCTCTCCTTGTAGCTTTACATGGGCTCAGAGATTATCATAAATGTTCTCACTTGACTTTCCATCTGGGTGTGGGAGATCTAAGGAGGCTCATTTACACAATAATCACTTTAGTCATCTAAAACCCTTTTCTCTATAAATTAACACAAAATACAAACACAAATATAGAACACAGGTTATAAATAAAAATATAAATTGTGTAACACATAAAAGTATAATATAACCTATATATTCTATTTGTGCTTGCCTTAAAGATCACCGTCAAAACCTAGTGAGATGACTCATCTATAAATTACATAAATTCACATTGCATAATTTTAATCATCAAACAGGCTTCGCCCGAGCTGAGTTCTGGCAGACTCAGAATCAAAAACCCAATTGAATTTAAGTAAACAGGAAAATGTAACCAACATATGTTTCTCTCAGTATTACTCATACATGAACAGATAGTGAAGCAGCTCAAAATATATCAAAGCTAAGAAAAAAAATGCCTGATCACCAAATAAACAAAACATGGTTCCAATCTGCCACAGAAAGCCCAAAATGTGCCACGAGAAACCCACAATGTTCTTTCTAAGGCCACAGCATTCAATTAACTATAATAAGTGAGAAACAAAAACCATCATCTAACTTTACTTCAATTCAGGTACAGTTAGCAAAATCCATATTAAAACAATCATGAATAAAGATAAAATCTTTAGGATTTGAAGGTCATTCTCTACTTGCTTGAGGAGTTAGATCTTCACTTTCTTATTCTATCTTAAGTAGTACAAAACAGCAACTATTAATAAATGCCGGCCATCATATGAAAAGGCAAAAGATGGCAAAGACAACCATTTCACATCAATAGTAAGTTTTGTATCCTGCTAATGCAGCCAAAGAAACTTTAATAAAACACAGGAAAGTATGGTACTGGACAATCAAAGCAAAAGGAGACTGTGTTTAACCATAGAGTTACTACTAGAGGCAGAAAGTAGGATAACTCTTATACTTTATGAAAAAAAGTATCTGGTGGACTCAGCAATAAGATAGTTTTGGGTACCTCAGTGAGACATTTCAGCAGAGTAATAAGAGATGCCATTTGCAAAACTGCAGTGCAAATAGTGGTAAATTTAAAAGGGAGCCGGGCGGCAGTGGCACATGCCTGTAATCCCAGCACTTGGGAGGCAGAGGCAGGTGGATTTCTGAGTTCGAGGCCAGCCTGGTCTACAGAGTGAGTTCCAGGACAGTCAGGGCTATACAGAGAAACCCTGTCTCGAAATAACCAAATCAAAAAAATAAAATAAAATAAAATAAAAACGGAGAGTAGATAAAGGAAGAAATTATCTTTTATATCTTTAGCAACTGGTATGGAGCACGTGATACAATAGGGATTTAACAAAGTACACGTGAGAGTCACAACATTCCTACAAAGTTCTTATATCAATTATAGAAGCTCAAAGGGGGAGTCTGAAAAATGGAGAGTCACACTGACCTGACAGCAGCGGCTTTATTTGTTTAATTCTTGCAGCCATGGCAGGTGTGATTTTAGATTTGCCCTTAGAATCTGAAGAAGAAGGTTCATCTGTCTCCATAGGTGCCAAAGTGTCACCATCTAGTTCAATTCCTTCTAATAAACCCTGGGCAGAAGCATCCATACTTCCAGCAGTTCCATCCTGTTCTCCGTCTGTAGAAGTAAAAGGGGAGTAATTAGATCAAGCAGTGCTAGCTCTTACCTGGATCCATTTTTGAAGGCACTCAAAAAATAGTTATCTATGGTGCTTATCCCTATTTAAATTCCAATTAGTTCTTTTTTGTTTGTTTTGTTTTTGTTTTTTTTCCAATTAGTTATTAAGTTTAAAAGATCAATCCAAACCAACCTTCCACGGTATATTTGAAGCTATTACTGAAGTTGTACTGTAAGAATCTTATACTTAGTTCAAACTAAACCTGAACATTATAGTATGCTGCTGGACAATTTTATTTCCCAGGATTTAATGGGGGCTGAAAGGCAAACTTGTATTCTCATGAAAGTGCAGCACCAACCAAACCCACACACTTTGGAGGTAAGTTCTCATGATGGTTCCAAACTCACTATATAGTCAGAGGTAACGTCAATCTGCTGATCCTCCTGTCTTTACACCATAATTTTAAAGATTGCCAGACTTTATCTATGTGTTCCCAAAATTGCTCTTTAATGGTTTTAAAGAACTATGACTTCTTTGTTAACCAAACTGCTAGAAAGGAGGTGGTGAACATGTAAAGACTGACCTAGCCAACCCCCTCTAAATTGTTGGGAGAAGCAATTCTTTCAGGATTTTAATTTTATCCCTAGTACTTAATAAATTTTATTCTTTGAGTTATATTTGAAATGGACGAAAGTTTGAGATACCCATTTTCTACAAAATTACCTCAGAACTCTGTATATTTATTCTCAATCTTTCCCACCACTCCTTAAAAAAGCTGCTCTAAATTCTTTTGTTTTCAGGTCTATCAATTTAAATTTTGGTTGCTTAGGTTTGATTGTGGGAGCTCAGTATTTTGAATTCATCTTAAAGAACATCTAGTAAGATTTTTATACAGAGAAATGTCTTCATTATTTTTCAGGGTTTTTTTTTTGTATTTGCAGTAAAATTCAGGTCTTTAAAAATCTCCAAGAAAACTTGTATTCACCAAGGTCAGAGAATTTTATGTTATTTCTGATTATGCTATTATGGAACTCTCAAGGCAATTAAAAAAACATAGGATAACTTCCAACGCACTACAGTCTAAAAGAAATAGAATGTAAGCCTTACATCTAATTTTAATTGAGTATCCATATTAAAAAGTAAAAATTTTCCATTAACAAATCACTTAATCTACTATGATCAATACTGTTATTCAGAAATATGAGAAAAATTGTTTTCCCAACAGGTTACAGAGAATTTATACTAAAAATTGAGAAGTCATAAACAAAATATTACTGTGTCTTTAGGTAAAATAATTGTCAGTACACTATTTTGTATTTATGAAAAACAATATGCATAGACTTTCATTTTCCTAAACAGCTAATAAGCATCTCGGCATTTACAAAACCAAGATTTTTTTTTAACCTAAAACACTCTTAAATATACTCAGGAAGAACATCTCAAATGTTGTGTATTATTTGGTGGCTAAATATGTGTTATGTCAATATTTATTATAACATATGTATGTTTTTACAGAACATTAAAAAATCTAAATAATTAAAAAATAAATCAATGAAAACTGAAGAGTAAGGATGACAATGAGCTAATTAAGTCTCACAATAAGCATATAACCTGTGGAAGTCACAGGGACATAACTTAGAAGTATCAGTCATTACATTTTAGTTTCTTACAGTTACCTGATCTTTTTCCGCCCTGGGTCGTACCTGCCTTCTCATCCTTTGGAACTAGTTTCTGCATGTCCGCTTGGCCAAATTCACATCCAGATGGTAGGCTACAACAAGGGAAATAATCAAACAAACAAAAAACCAAAACAAAAAGAAGTGCTATTACAGTTTACTTAATATTCTGCAAGGTACTTGCTTGAGCTATACCTCTAACAGCACTTAAGTGATCCTAAATGCAATAAAAAGATTCTTTAAATAGCAACAAACAATTGCATTGTGCTAGCAACAACCATCTCCAGGAAATCAAATAAAACAGGCACAAGATGTTATAATTTGTCAGTTAAATCCACAGGCTAGAAAGTAGTAAGGACAAAATACTGGAACTTTTTAATCAAACTCACCCACCCTGTTCCACCTTTGTCTGATAGAAAAACCAAGAGAAATATTAAGAGGAATGAGCATTCTCTTACCTGTTGGGGGTACATAGAGAGAGGAGGACAGTGCTTTCCCACACCAGAGAACAGTATAACTGGCTTAGCTTGC
Source organism: Apodemus sylvaticus (assembly GCF_947179515.1). Classification (NCBI taxonomy): domain Eukaryota; kingdom Metazoa; phylum Chordata; class Mammalia; order Rodentia; family Muridae; genus Apodemus; species Apodemus sylvaticus. The sequence continues at coordinate 19,030,394 of NC_067495.1, read as the reverse complement.
TCAGAACACTCAAACCCAACTGAGAACCCCACTGGTTTACTGAGATAGAACGAATTTCACTCTGCAACCAAAGGATAAGTATTTTTACATTTGAGATGGTCTCCAAACAATTATATTTTTAAAATGTTATTTACTGTTTGACACTATATTATCTGCCTATAATCCCAGCACTTTTTGAGGCAAGAGATAATGAGTACAAGCTAGGTCTGGGCTTCATTATAGTGTAGCTGGTAGAAAATGCACACTTGCCCAAAAGCAGAAAATGTTTTTTGAACTGTTGAACTACTTTTTGCAATAAATTACTGAGACATAAACATTGGAAAAATAGTGAACGCACACACACACACACACACAGAGGCACACTATTTGCTTTCCTTTACCACATGTATATGAGTACCTAAGCTTGTGGATTCTAGAAAACCACCAGTTCCTAAGGTGCTGACCAATTTGAGACAATTTTTGGGTAGCCCACAAGCTCCAAAAATATACCTATTTTTACAGTGCTGGGATTGTAAGCATGAACAAAGCTGTCAGGCATTTATACAGAATTTCTGGGGACTGAAACTCAGGTCCTTGCTGGGAATGGTGGCACACGCCTTTAATTCCAGAGGCAGAGGCAGGCACATCTCTGAGTTTGAGTCCAGCTTGGTCTACAAATTGAATTTAGGGACGAGTCAGGGTGACACAGATAAAACCCCATCTGAAAAAAACAAACAAAAAACCCCCAACAAACAAACAAAAAAGGAAGAAAACTCAGGTCCTCAGATTGACATAGCAGGAAATTTGAAACTGAGGAAGCTTCCCAGCCTCCACAGCAGTTTTCTTTATGAACAAGAAAGAACACAGTATGCAGACATAAAACATTTTTTCTTGTTGCTGTCTGCTGCTAACTACTAATTTAAATTTTTTTTGTAAATTTTTTTTTGCCATCCCAATGTTGGATCTATATGTTCTTATATAGAGATTAGAAGTAATGGTTCTTGAGAAGGATTTACGGATAAATATAGGTGCCAGGGGAAGTCCAGTAAGCTGAGACTAATAGAATTTACATAAAAGCAAAATGAATAGATTTCATAAAGTTGTTCTCTGGCTCCCCATGTGCTGCATGGTATGTTAAAAACCCGTCCTGTCACCAGGCCCATGCAAGAATAAACAAATGTTAAATTAATGTCATGAAATGAGTCTCATATTTGCTATTTAAAAGTGGTAGCTGGGTGGTGGTGGCGCACACCTGTAATCCCAGCACTCTGGGAGGCAGAGGCAGGTGGATTTCTGTGTTTGAGGCCAGCCTGGTCTACAGAGTGAGTTCCAGGACAGCCAGGGCTATACAGAGAGACCCTGTCTGGGAGTGGGGGGAGATGCAATAGCCACACACATAATTTTTGCCTGCAAAAACAGTCAACATTTGTTTTAAATAGTAATGAAAAAAATAATTAAGAAATTTAAGAAATTAAACGTTCTATTTATATAAAATATAAATATGGCTATTTATAAATATTATATATGGCTAAATAACAGCTAATAATGAAAACAAAGAATGAAACTCCATGGCAATATAAACCCACAACCACTACCAAATAAATTGTCAAAAAAAAATAAAACCCCAAAGTAACCAAAACACCACTACTATATAAAAATAAGGCTGTTCTTTCAGCTACTCCTCTAGGTATATTTGTTCCCATGCAAAGTAATCTAGCAGGAGTATATAGGCCCTTGCCATTTTATTGGCTTTAAGCTGAAACTACAGCCAAGATTATTCTTACCTGTCCAACTCTGCAAGTGTGAACAAACATCATGATGTAGGCATGGGCAGCAGTGAGTGCATGCAACAGAGGCGTGGCCTGAGCTGAGAGGGTAGCATCAGCAACATTGCCTGCACATGCCAATTCTCTCAGTAACACCGAGCCCCCAGGGGATTCAATGGGCCGATGTAAAGGCTCCAAGGAGGAAAGGATCAAGTCTAACTGAAGGAGACCTTCTTGAAGAACTTTGGGTTCATGTGACAGGGTCTGAAACAAGAATTATGAATGTGTCTCTACGTAATGAAACACGTACATTATGTTCTTAACATTTACAGTGAAAGTGACTATTACTTGAACGCTCCGAAATTTCAGTCAGTTACGTTTCTTAATTTATAAATGGCACTACCAAAATATGAAGCCAGGAATGATGATATATTTTACTACTTTTGAGTAATAACATTTATTTTTAAACTTGATGAGTCAATCATTACATAAAGTATGTAAGTGTCAAACAGCACTGTCTGTGGTACTTTTGTGTAAGAGGTTAGTTTCAAATTTTGCTTCGAAGGAAGCAATGTTAGAAACTAAGTTCCAAATCTTGAAGATGAACCACATTACAATAGTGTTTTCCATTTATTTCGAATTATTAAAGTGATATTTGAATAAAATAAGTATTGTATTAAATATTGTTGAGGAAAGAGGCTGAGAGGACATGTGAAACTCATACAGTGTTACATAAATGACACAGTTGTAGTATCCATATCTAGCAATATAAATGGTGCAAATGGAAATAAAGGAGAAAGCAAGTATTATAAAAGCTACAGAAACTAGTCAAACTATCAAGAAGTACTTTCAGAGCTATAAAGCTGTCTTCTTTCCAAAACAAGAGCGGTGACTCTGAGATTGACATCAGGAAGGCAAATTATTTTAATAGACAATCCCAAATGTTAATTATTTTTCAAGTTAAGGAAGAAAAATCTGGCAATTGAAGATTACCACTTTTTATGCAAAGCTAGAAATTATTTGCCTTCCTATGGCTTGAAATAAATCTATCCCTCCTCACAGAGCATCTTAGAGGTGGGGTAGTTAGATCAGTCCTTTCCCCTTGTTCTCTTATGAAAGCACTTTACACCTGCAAAGAGTCAAACAAAATAAAACATTAAATTGCAGTTTCTAGAAATTATTTATCACTGCACAAAACAGCCACAGAGGAGAGTTATTGTAATTACTATCAAAATTCCCCAATTTTTCTTTTGCTGGGATGGAGGCAGATATAAAATTTCCTTCATAATTCATTTACAACTTTTCAAAGAACTCCCCAATAAACCCCAAATAATACTGGGGTATGAGAACACAACTCAATTTGGAGGTCTCACACTTCCTGATTTCCAACCTTATAACTGAATAATAGTAATCAAAATTGTGGTCAAACTGGACAATCAATGGAAAAGAAAAAGCTGAGAAAAAAAATGCCACATTTAGAGTTAAAATTGTATTTGAAAAGAGTGATAGGAGATGGTTTAATAAAAGTAGTCTTTTTAATGAATGATGTTGGGGGGAAATGTAATATAAACACATGAAATAAAGTAGAACCTTTTGTGTCTCTAAATACTCCAAATGTATCAAGACCTAATTAAAAACTTATAATACTTAAAGTAAAGGAATAAAACTGTCTGAAATTTCTTGGATCAACACCAAAAGCACAGAAACATAACAACAATAACAAAAGACAAAATGGGACTGGTCAGCATCAAAACCTTTAGTATGTCAAAGGTACTGTCAACCAAATAAACAGGCAACCCAAGATATGAGGATATTTGCAAGTGATGTATCTGAAAAAGAGGCTGGTATTCAATATTTACAGAGACATTCCACAATCAACAGCAAAACACCTTAATTTGATTAAATATAAAAGGACATGAATATACATTTAGCAAAACATGCACACATAGACAATAACTCAAGTTCACAAATCAAGAAATGCTATGGTCAATACCACCAATAATTTGGGAAATGCAAATCAAAATGAAAATGAAATACTACTTTATATTCAAGGATGGCTATAATTGAAGAACACAAAGATCTGGAATGGAGATGGTGAAATTACAATCCTTATCTGCTGCTACTAGGAATGAAAAATCTTGGAAAAGTAGGAAATCCTCTCTCTCTCTCTCTCTCTCTCTCTCTCTCTCTCTCTAATCTTGGAAAAGTAGGAAATCCTCTCTCTCTCTCTCTCTCTCTCTCTCTCTCTCTCTCTCTCTCTCTCTCTCTCACACACACACACACACACACACTCACAAAGATAGAATTATCATTTGATTAAACTATTTCACTTCAAAGTATACATCCAAAAGAATCAAAGGCAAATCTTGAATATTTATACACTCAAGTTTACAACAGTATTATTCAGAGGCAAAAATGGAAGTAACCTAAATAAATTTCCAGTAACAGAGGAAGGGACAAAATGATGTATATAGAGTATATTTTGTAAAATATCATTTAGCTTTAAAAAGGAAACTGATAAAACTGATAAACACTTGAAGTCACCATAACACTCTTAAATACTATACAATGATATTACATAAGGTACCTTTTCAAGTTGATAAAGTGGAATGATAATTACTAAAGGTATAAGGGATTGAAAAAGTATCTTGCAAAAATCAAAGATGGGGAAATAAACTTTGTTTTTGGCAAATTTTAAGCAATAAATTACATATCAATTCATGGCTAATAAAGCTTGGGGAAAAGGAACAAACACTGCAAAATGAATGAGCATACTTAAACCAAATAAAACACTACCATAACAAAGCATGAAGAAAGCTAGAAAGCTTTCCTGCAACTAATTTACACTCATATGAATTCATATGGCAAAGCTACACACAAATGCAAAAACAAAAATAATTTTACTATGGGAAACAGTATAAAACATATTAAGTAGAACAGACACAAATTTATCAATTTTTAACTAAAGGTAAGGGAGAACACAATGAAAATACATACATAGATGTAAAATATTTGGCTAGATGTTTCTTACCAATATAGATTTGCAGACACCTGCCACAGCCTGACAGGCAGCAGATGTGGGAAAGTCAATGGGCAGATTGGGAAGACCCAAAATGGTAACCAAAGGTAAGAGTCCTTTCTGATTTACAAATTCTTGGCAGTGGTCATCTGTTGTATTGTTGCTCAGAATAGATTCCACAAATTTCATCTAGGTAATGAAAAGTTTTGTTTTTTTTTTTTTAAAAAAAAACAAGTTAGAAGCTAACACTTGGAAGTAAAGGGTCAGTTTTACATCAGGATAAGGACAATATATTGGCAAGAAATCATTATTTTCTGTAATACCACAACTTCAATTAACAGGAATAAATAATTAGTACGTACTCATATCATCCAGAAAATAAGGAATTAGAAATTCCCAATTTATCTTTTAATCCACTACAGAAGTCAATTTGAAAGTAATGAGAAGCTAAATGACTTGCTCAGAGCAACACTCTGAATTAGTGGCAGAGAGCTCTAATGTCTTAATCATCTCAAGTATTCCATTCCCAAAAGAATCCTTATAATATATATATAAAAAAATGAACTCTAGGAATTGTGATTTTAATTAAAACAAAAAATTAAGAGATAAAAAGAATGTATCAATGAACACAAAGGAACAAGAAATGATCTGTGGAAGTCTAAGTGCTAAATACTCTAGAATAATTTGCTAAGTGGATACTAAATTCTAGGAAATTTTTAGTGCTATTCACATTTTCCTAATGATATAGAAAACTAAAAGGTCCATGCACTAGAGGGTGGAGAGGGAGGGAGAAAAATGATGGAAAATCTTGCCATAATATTGGTTTAAAACAATCAAGTTAAAATTAAAATGCATAATAAACTAATAGTGAATAGAAAGTTACAAGTATAAAGAGGCTGAGAATACTGGTTAATTTACTGAAAATGGAGCAAGAACAAATATTCCAGTTTTGCACACCTTTCCCTCTGTACTTTAATGGCCTAGAGAAAATAAACATTAAATGACTATGCTCTAACAACCTGACATTTTCCTGAAAAAGCACACATCTTTAGCTCTACAATGAATCTTACCACATTAAGGATGTAATCCATGAGGGGTATAGGTATACGTTCCTCCGTACCAACAACCCTGTAAAGGAGAAAAGAGTCAGTTACACAGAAATCCACACCACCAGGGAAAGGGAACAAAGTTAAGTATTTTTAGTAAGTCATGCTCCTTTAGAGCCTTTAGTATATGAACTTCAGGGTTCAGACATCAAGAAAAAAAAAAGCTGAAATCAATACTGAAGGTAGAGTTCAGAATGTAAAATAAAAATAAACAGGCCATAAAACATAAAACAGCCATAAAAATGATTATACTTATCACATGACACATTTTAAGAAAAATTAATGTTAGAAAAATTCAACATAATGAAAATACTGAAAATAAATTGAATAAAAAGACCAAACATTTGCTTATATTAGAGGACCAGGCAATAAAGCAAACATAAAACATAATCTTATGTGAGAATAAGAGCTTAGAAAGAAATGGATGTTTGGTTTTGTTCAAAAATCTTTACTATTAGCCAAGCATAGTGGCATATGCTTGTAATCCCAATACTCTAGAGGCAGAGGCATAGGCAGGAGGAGCTTTCTGTCTTCAGGGACAGGCTAGTCTACAAAGTGTGTACCAGAAATTCAGGGTCTGTTACCCAGAGAAACCCTGTCTCACAATACCAAAAATGCTTAAGACTAACAAATCCTTACGAACAGTCAAAGCTAAAGTCAATTTCCAAGGCCCCCTTTTCCTATTCATTTGTACTTGGCAGGATGACAGTTCTGGAATTATATAACAATTTATCAAGTTTTCTAGCTGTTTAAATGCCTCAACACTGGATGCTAATGAGAAGGTTATAGATTTAGAAAAGGTTATCTTTAAATTAAATTGCCTTTTGTAAGAAAATGAGAGGGAAAACAAGCATACATGGTGTACTGACATGAAAATAAAATATAACACAAAACACTTAAAAGAAAACTTCTAGGAAATAGAACATATGATGATACTATGTGTATCCTTGGATCTGAGTAAGAGGTGGCAAAGTAGGAACAGAGATAGTGGTGTTGAGAGAAACGTAGTGGTATCTCAGAGAAAAGATAGAGTCTGCAAGATAAAATGCTAATTGTTCTCATCTATGACAAAATATAAAAATGTGCCAACCATGAAAACATTTCAAGAAAAGTGAAGACCACAAAGAAGCTTAAAGAATAACTTCAGTAATGAAACATCCAAGCCTTTAGGTTTAAGGATTTTATAGATATTCTCAACAGAAAACTTTTAAAAGGGCTGGTGAGATGGCACAGGTGTAAATAGTCACCATGCAAGCCTAACAATTTAGGTTCAATCCTCAGAATCCAAGGAAGCAGAGAATAAACTCAGCAATGTGGCCCTCTGACCTTACACATTATTAAATTATACACATGTACAAACTAGGGGCAAAAGCTTGCAAAAGAATCTTGTTTTTAAAATTTACTTATGTGCCCTGGAGAGATGGCTCAGTGGTTAAAAGCACTAACTGCTTTTCCAGAGGTCCTGAGTTCAAGTCCCAGCAACCACATACATGGTAGCTCACAACCATCTGATGCTCTCTTCAAGTGTATCTGAAGATAGTGATAAAACAAACAAACAAAGGAATGAATGAATTTTTATAAAAATTTATGCCAGGCAGTGGTGGCGCACGGCTTTGATCCCGGTAATCGGGAGGCAGAGGCAGGCGGATTTCTAAGTTCAAGGACAGCCTGATCTACAGAGTGAGTTCCAGAACAGCCAGGGCTATACAGAGAAACCCTGTGTCAAAAACAACAACAACAACAACAAAAATATATATATATATACACATACATGTGAGTATAGGTTAATTAGAAAGAACAGAGGCACTAGATAGATCACATAGAAGCTGGTGTTACAGGTGGTTGTACGCGACCCAACATGAATACTGTGAATTTTAGTCTAGTCTTCCATAAAAACAGCAAAGTCAGCTATTTTTCTAGTCCCATGGGCAAAGACCTTTCTACAAGGAGATCTGTTTGTTGTGTTTGACCTTTATTGAAAGGATTTTATTGGATTCCACTTCATTTTCCATACTTTGTAAATTACTAAAAATCACAGTAGAGACTAAAGGCTGGGAGTGATGGAATTGGCCCTTTGTACCTCTCTAGGCTTGAATGGCTTGTGTGGCAGCTTAAACCACTTCCATATAGAAAGTGCTGTTCAAATCACGAAGAGGACTTAATTGGAGGCTTCTGGGCATTGTATGAGTATGATGCAGGCAGGGTGGAAGTGATGGCCTTGTGAGGAATTTCAAATGGCCACATATCCCGAAAATTAGACAATGAGATAGATGCCAGTAAAAGCTGGGAGGCTGTTTTAATACTTACATTGCAAAGTTTATCTTAGGTCTCTCTGTTGTCAACAACAGGTACAAGAAATACTAAATTAATATAGTCTGTTCCCCACAATGTAGGCACTGTGCTATATCATTTTCAGTATCACCTTAAGTATTGATATCACTGAGAAAGCTAAGTTCTTCAAAGGCTTCCACCAAAGAGAGAAAATCTTTAAGCCAGGATTGAAAAGATTTCAGAGAAAGAACATTTCCCTCAACATTTCCCTCACCATAATGCAGAACTGCAGCATTATATTACATGATCTATTGATTATTCTTTTCAACTCAGGCACACCTCCTTGGAAACATCCTCAAAATCTATCTCTAAAACTGGAAGTACAAATACTATTCCAATTCAACGAAATTCTTGCTTCTTTGTACATGCCAAATATTATCGTACAGGACAGGTTAATACAACAAAATGAAACCCAGATATCCCTTTCTTTGCTAAAAAAGAAGCTGTAGAAAAAGCAGACAAACCAGCAGTATTGTTTTAACACAACTATAGGAACGGACTCATTCATATAACTATTTCTATTATTACTTAAAAGACTGAAGAGGGAAGACTGAGTTTGAAGGCACTGTACAATGAATTCCAAGCTACTTTTACATGCATAGCAAGACCTTAATTTGAGAATGTAGATTAGAAACCTATGAATTTAGACTTAATACTAAGAGTTCTTATTCTACATTTCCAACAAAAACTATTATTTCAGTCTCATTCATAAGCAATCTTTAGTTTTAAAAGGGAAAAAACGCACTGTCTTTTAGCCTCAGCAAAACAAAAATGATGAACTTGTGTTCATTAAGAGGAAAACTAAATAAATGTAACCATAGTTATATAACAGACTATTAGTTAGGACTGAGACATGTAAACGACATGAATGAATCCCCAAATCACAGTAAATAAAATCAAACATAAAAAACTATGCATTAGATATACATTTTTATTATCATTCTATTTATAGGGTATTCTTGAATATAAAAAATTATTCCATATACAATAGAAATAAGACCTGTAGCTCCGTTTGGGGATAGAAAAAAGCAGAAAATATGAAGTACAGTGTACTTTGTGGGAATATTTGAACTTACATATAAAAATTGCATTTGGATATGAACCTATGGCATTGGAAGATAGATAGAGGCAAAGAACTAGGAATTTGTACATCCACTTAAAATGTAAATTGAGACTGGAGAGATGGGTCAGAGGTTGAGAGCATCCACTGCTCTTCCAGAGGTTCTGAGTTCAATTCACAGCAACCACATGATTTACAACCATCTGTAATGGGATCTGATGCCCTCTTCTGGTGTGTCTGAAGAGAGCAATGGTGTACTCACATAAAATAAATGAATGCTAGTGTTTCTCTGTGCAGCCCTGGCTGGCCAGGTTTTGCCTCCCAAATAGGATTAGAGATGAAAGCTACTGTCACCACCGCAGCTAAAAATAAAACGGTTGTAATGCTAAGTTATGAAGCATCATAAGGTAAGAGAATTTGTAAGTAAGAAACACTTACTGCTGATTAGGCTCAGTTTCATTCTGTTGGGCAGAATTAAAGCTCTGCATGGCCTGTACTTCCTCTTCTTCCTCATCTTCACTAGAAGCCTCTTCTGCTGCATGATTAGACCTTGGAGGAGGAGCACTAGCAGTACCATCTGCCTTCTGAATAGATGGCTTCTGACAAATGTATTTAGGATCTCTTCCCAGATTACAGATTTCTTCAAGTAACTAAAAGTCAAAGAGGAGAAGATTACTTATTTATAATGAAGGAATGACTAACATTTTCTGAGGTTTTTCTATGTGTAATATACACAACACTGTTGATACAGCCATTAAATCCAGTTTAGAAAAACATTAAGTTCACATCCCTACCCTAATAAGTTAGATACCAGTACCTTATATTACAGATTCCAATAATCCACTGGTGGAGGAAGGAGAAATGAGGAAGGGAAAAATTCAAGAAAAGAAAAATGGGCTAGAAAGGATGCTATACAAACATAAGCTGAGCCTTTGTGTATTTGTTAATCTCATAAGAAAATAATATAGACAGCACAGACATGTGTACACTAAACAAAAGAACTGTGTTAATTCAGAAAAGGATTCAGTATAAAAGTATGGAATCAACATAAAATCCTTTCTCATAAGACTTAATGGTTATACCTTTTGGTTTTACAAAGGAGCAGTCCAAAAAGCAAGGCTTAGAAATTAGGCAGAAAATACCCTTCCCAATTAGGCTAGGACACTTTCTAAAAGATCAAAGTTACAATCATTATCAATTCCTACCTTGATGATGGCAGTTGTTGCATCTGTTTTGAGGGTAGGCTGATGTCTCATGAGCTCATCAACAGCACTCCCCAGGTTGGACGCAGTATCCCCTTAAGGCCAGAAAACAAAACAAAACAAAACAAACAAAAACAAAAAAAAGAAAACCAATTAGCCAAAAAATTATACTGAGCCCAAAATTTTTTTGTGCCAATTTAAGATGGAAAGAAGAAACTGAGCTGCTTCTTGTGACTTTCTACCAACACAAATTCTTGAATGAATTCACATAAGCCTCAATCCACCAAATCACAGTGGAGGAGGAAGAGGAAGGGAGAGAGATCAGTGTAGCAAAGTCCACTTTCAAGGTCTGAGCTAGTCTTTCAGAGAAAGGAGTAGAAGGAAGAAGCATAAAAACCCTTCGGATGTCTCCATGAAGAATAATAATCAAGACTAGAATGCTGCAGTGGTGAATGGAAGTACAAAACACATTTATTTATGAAATGGGGGTAAGGGGTAGGAAGAAGGCTGTTGTGTTATCTTTCCCCCTCACTGTATTGCCCAGGCTGAATTTAAATGATCAGACTCAACTTCCTAGGTAAGAAAGCACACTTTTGCAAACTACAACATTTCTCTATTTCTTGTGCCTCAGCAATCTACACTCAAAAAACCTCTCAGAAGAAAATATAATTATCTGTAACTATTTTAGAAAAAATCAGAAATCTCTTCACAATCACACTGATTTCTTACTTTTGTAGAATTCCTTACTTTTGGACTTGAAAATAAACCACTGATCCCTATACCTGTTTCTTACCAACATCAGGACAATGAACTATTCAGAAGCATGGAAATACTATGAGGAGAGAGGCTAAGGATGAAGTATTCCTTCCTACCTGTAATAATAGAATACATGGTGATAATTCCCGTTAAGCTGAGCATACCTAGCCAGAAAAACGATGTGTAGTCAAGGAAAACTTTCCTTGCCAAAACCAACTTTTTATTATAAAATGAATAGTAGCAACTCACCAAGAGGATCAGAGCTCCTCCTCCTCCGCATGGCTGGGAGGTAATCAGGAGACAGAAGGACTTTGAAGAGACGTTCAAATGGCTGACATTGTACAAAAGATTGAAGACCTCGGGCATTCAAGCAAAGTGCACTGAATACATTTGGGAGGGAACCGAGGACTTCCCTTGTTGCAGGAACCTAGTAAAGATGAAGAAGATTTGAATGCAACTCAAAGAAGGTCAGATACATATGCAAAGAAAATATAGCTAGGGGTAAAACACAGAGGAATAGAAGAAATTGTTAACCAGGTACCAAATGGATTGATCAATACATACAAGAGATGAAGTTTTTCACACAATATTATTTCAAAATTGCTGTTAAAGCATGTGGCACATATATCTGAGGAAACGTAATACACGGAGTAGTCTTTTTAAAGAGTGGTAGAATGAACTCACATCTTTGATGAGCAGTGCATGCAGCATGACATCTGTCAGTCCATTGTCCTGGAGGGAGGACAGCAGTGATGGCTCTTGAAATACAAACACAGTCACCACTTCAGTAGCTAAAAAGAAAGATAAGAAAAAAATGGGAAACTGAAACTCTTCATAGGTATTAAAGCAAATAAGTTAAATCTTAAAACATATACACTAAAATATTTTAAACTCCTGTGCTTATTATGAAAACAATTTACCAGCAGAACACCAAGAGTTGTCCAATAAATATTAAAAATTTTATTACATATGTGATCATTCCTTTTTATTTATCCTTCTCTCATACAACACATATCCCTTCTCCACTCCTCACAATCTCTTCTCTACACCACTCTTCTACACCTGATCCACTTCTTATCCATTTCTCTTCAGGAGGCCTCCCAGGGATATCAATCAACACTAACAAGCATTTTTTAAAAAGTGCACTTATAAGTTTCCAAAGACACCAACAGATCAGAGCACACAATGATTATTAGACATGGCCTTAAAAGAAGGCACTGTACTTTGAGAGTCTTATCCAGGCAGGAGGACTAATATAGACAAAATGGTTTCCTAAACAACATCTACATAAATAGCAAAATGGACAATGGCTTCTTAAAAGGGTCCCAATTTTGATAACTGCCTTAGTTATGATGAACTCATAAACATGGCATAACATCCTAATAACATGGAACATTTTTGTAGCAATAAATCTAAAGATCGAAATGGGTCTTCACCCTTTTGATATGAATCAATCAATGGTATGCTAAAAAATAGATTATTGAAAACAATGGGATCCACTAAGAATTAGGGTCTTCACCTGCATAGATGACTCTGTATGCCTCAAGGAAAAGTCTAACCTCAAATATTTTCTTAATATGATGTGTTTGAAGGTCTGCTAAAAGGAAGTTTAACTTCATGGAAAACATGGATCTATCTGGTCACACCTAAGAATAGTTCTTCCAAAAATAAAAATATCTCAAGCTAATTTCTAGTTAAAAGATGTTTGGTGGTAGTTCTTGATCTACCTTACTCTAGAACTACTGAAGGAGAGATCCCTGAAAGATGGTAATAAAACCCTTTCTCAAGCAAAGTACTGTGAAGTACATTGACTTTGGGTAACTTTACTATGCATCATTTGAATCACGACATGGAAATAGGATTCTAAAAATGTTGAACTTTGTAGATTTCTTTGTCTTATGTAATCTGTAACCTTTACTTCTTTGAACATACATATCTCCTGAAGAAATTATTATAGGTGCTGGGAATATAGTTCAGTTGGTAGATTACCTAGCATGCATCTAAAGCCAAGGCCCAACCTGAGCAGAATTTATTAAGTGGGTGTGGCAGTACTATATACTATAACTATAATCCAAATACACTCAGTGGGACTAGAAACCTAAAATCATCCTGTGCTACATAGCCAGTTTAAAGTCCGCCTGAAATATGAAATCTCATTCATAAATAAATAAATAAATAAATAAGTTCTCAACTTTTTGTGAACATAAAAATATTGAGCCCGTGAATTTCAAAAGTAGAAACTCACATCAAGGTTTGGGGAGTAGCATAAGATTATTAAACAACAAGCACAACAGTAGCTTTCAGGATGTACACCAAGAATGTATAACATATTGACTAATTACTATTGTAACACCAGAGTCAAATCAGCTCTGGTTTCCTGTTGTTTGACTGCCATTCCATATACCATTATTCTATAACCACTACTCACATTTACTCTCTTTTACTTGACAGACACAATCTACATACATAATAGAGCAGAACTAATACAGCTAAACTTCAGTTAACCACTTGTAGCCTGTCTTTCTGGGAATTCAAGATTCAAATTGATTATCAATCTCTTCAGGTTGAGCATCATTAAACAGGCTATAGACAATAATGTAAAGGGTAATATAAAAAGACAGGAGATAGAAGATAAAGGAAGCCAGGGAGACTAATGAAGACACAATAAAGAGGATTAAAGTAAACATAACAATGAAGACCAAAGCAAGTTGGTGGTGGCACAGGCCTTTAATTCCAGCACTCAGGAGGCAGAGGCAAGCAGATCTTTGTGAGTCTGAGGCTACTCTGGTCTACAGGGTGAGTTCCAGGACAGCAAACGCTACAAAAAACCCTAGAAGTCAAAAAGTCAAGAGTTGGGCACAGGATAAGAAATGCCAAATTTTTTATTTGGTGAGTTTCAGCGTGAAATTTACTATAGGTCACTGTGACATTGACACATACTTCCTCATACACTTTCCATTTATGAATCTTATTATTCCCAGATACTTAACATGTGCAATGTCCTTGTTAAGCCTACTGATAACTGTATCCTGTCTGCTCTGATACAAGTTTTCCCACTAGGAAAATTCTGCAAAGCCTCGTGATACAAATATATAGATTCATAAACTGTTTTATTAGCAAAGAGTAAGAAACTCCTAAGAGCTACAAATCTCTAGACTGCCCATAATATGTTTGTACAATGTCCACTCCACTAGATTGAAAGAATCTGAAATTTCTACATCTCCTGTTATATTGCTTTATAGAATTTTAAGTGAAATTCCAATTTGCTTTTGTGATGCCAACGTGTATTAGTGGAATGAAACTGTGGGCTTTTTAACATTACGCTACCTCCTCAGCTGTTAAGAAGTTCTAAAAGCTTACATACATACATACATACACACACACACACACACACACACACGAGAAAATGAGAGAGAGAGAGAGAGAGAGAGAGAGAGAGAGAGAGAGAGAGAATATGACAGATCATTTAACCAAGATTGAACTTTCAATTCTACTCACCTAGAAGGAAGAGTGATGGGCCATAGTATTCTGCATTACTGATGATGTGTTTCAGAGAGGTAGGTAAAGAACCATCCATCACTAAAAGAAATATGTACAAAGACTATATGATCAGTTTGGGAGACGCATGAAAATCAAAGGTGAAGGGTTGTAATATGTTACACTATGGTAAATAACCCTATATTAATTGAGTCTAGGGCCTCTGTTTGACACTTCCCTTAATTTATTCATGGATTTATCTTTAATAGAGGGTTAAAATAAGAACAGACATGGGGACTGAGAGGTGGGTTCTGTAAGTAACCCTCATGTCTACGAAACATATTAAGTAACAAAAATACCTATGAGTATGCTTTAGAAAAACATTGAGAAAACATGAAAAAGAACAACCTGATAACCAAGTAGTCTTAGAAAACAGTATACAGAATCAAATACCATGTCGTATGCCATCTGAGAAAGCAGGGTCTTGAATGGCCTTCTTGAGAAAATTCAGCATGGACTTGAGAAGTGCTGCTCGTTGTGGAATACACTGAACCCCTAAAATGGGAAAAAGGAAAAAAAAGTATCATATTGTGCTCACCATTAAATCACAGTGAATAGGCACACAAAACATGTACTAAGAGACCCGTCTATATGCACTAAAGCAAAACTAGCAGACATTTAAAGTGAGATCTATGGACATTAGAGAGAGTATTCTGAAAGCTGAAATTAAATCACCAAAGATACCACAAGAAGGGTATTAAAATCAGAGAGACAGCTGACAGACAGACAGACAGACAGACAGAGGAACGAAAAGAAAAAGATAAAAACAGAAATACTGTAATAAAAAGATTCAACTTCAAACTTCACTCTTTTGGATATTATCTGCCCTCCAAAATGCCTGTTTTGATAATGTGTGAACTGCCAGAAGACCATAAAATGTTCCAAGACATGTTCTTATAAGATAACCTCAAATGTACCATAAGTGTGGTGTAATGTTCTCTTCTTCACTAGTTTAATAAGTCAGTCACTGTAAAAGTCTGTGTATCTATGTGTCTACGCACCAGGACGGGGTCCAGGGCCAGGGCCAAGGGCAAGGGCAAGGCCAGGGCCAGGGCCAGGGCCAGGGCCAGGACCCGGACCAGGGCCAGGGCCAGGGCCAGGGCCAGGTCCAGGACCCGGACCCGGACCAGGGCCAGGACCCGGGCCAGGGCCAGAGATGCTAGTGCTGCTGTTGGAACTTGATGCCCTTAATTCAACATCCAGCCGGTGCTCCATAGATATGGACGAGCCTGGACTGCTTTCCATAGTTACATCTGCAACTAAAGTACAAGTTATGATAAAGAAACTAATTAGAATAAAAGGTACTAAGAAAAGAAAGATTTCTGAGAAAACTTCTTCCACTGAGTGAGATGTAAAACATGCAACTTTGTATGTTATTGCTAAGAGGGAGGTAGTTGAGGTTACTAACAGAGGTTAATTAACAAATATAAAAAGCAATGATGTTCATAGGGAAGGATGTCTATGATACATAGAATGAACAATACAAGTAATGCTCTCGACTTTCTGTTCTAAAAACTATATACTTGTAAATGTGAACATGAAACAGAAATAAAAAGGCTGGAATGAGACACATCAAATTAGCAGCTAATGTCAGAGGGTTAAGACTGAGCATTAACATTTCCTTTTAAACTTTACTTTTAAACTTGTAAAAGCAAATACTCTCTACAATGTTTTGATTATGTAAACTCTAAAGGGGATCTTATTGCATTTCATAAATAAAACATTTTAAAGTAATTTTTATGCATGCACCTACTTATACTAGTAGTAAGGAAAAACACAACTATGCAATTATCATTGTATGGAGTATGTAATTTTTTTTGAGAATACAATGCAATCACTTGGATTAGTTTTCAATATTTGTTTCCTGGGCTTCAGTTGAAAATCTAATGAATCAAGCATTTCAGATGGTGTCAGAATCTACCAAGCAATTGTTGTTCTGCTTAAAGAATTCTGACAATTGCTGATTTAGAATGGATAGTCAATGATTATATATCAGCAATTAATAAAGTACACATTTTACTCAACACTTGAGATCTCACCTGTGAACTTAAGTGTCAGCTTGTTACCAATAAAACAAAAATAGAAACTGAGCAAAAAGATTTCTGGGGACTGCAATATGCACAAATACATGTGCCCAAAACCAAGTTAGAAAAAGAAACAGTATGCTATTTACTGTTAACAGAATGATGCATTATATTTG
This sequence comes from Apodemus sylvaticus, assembly GCF_947179515.1. Lineage (NCBI taxonomy): Eukaryota > Metazoa > Chordata > Mammalia > Rodentia > Muridae > Apodemus > Apodemus sylvaticus. The sequence goes on along the minus strand of NC_067495.1, from coordinate 19,013,438 downwards.
TATTACCTTAACCATAAACATAATAAGAGATAAACAATAATAATCTGTGTAATTAACACAAGATTTGCAAATTTTAAGAAACCTGTCTGGGGGCATTTTTTTTTCTTTCTATTCTATTATGAAGTATCTATTAAGAGAGGGATGGAAGTGTTTAAAAAAAAACACACAACACACCTGAAAACTAAAATGATCTGGTTTTTCATTTGTAATTTTATCACTTAAAAGATTCCTAAACAATAACAAGTTGAAGTCTCCAATCTTAAGACAGTTTTCTGGGGTCCCATTTATGACTTTATAGTCTGCATGTAATATATCAGGCAAAAACAGGTAATTATTGACTGCACAGCACTTATTATGTTTTAGTAATGTGAAGAAGATAATGAACCAACACATTTGCAGAGTGATTTTAGTGGTCTACCAGTGCTTTACCTCCCAGTTCTATTCCAAACAATTCATATAACCATATATAAAAAAGTGTTGAAATATATATACCTTGAAACCTGTCTGTCTTTTTATTTGTGAATAAAAATTAAAATTTAGATAGGATAATAGAAAAAACAGATACATGGATATATGGGCATAATAACTTGTTAATTACCATCCATATCAGTTTCCATTTCTTCTCCTTCTTGAGTGGTACTAGGTCTCTGGATCTTTGGCTTGATCACAAAAGGGCATTCTTTCCGACACAAATCTACTTCGTGCTACAATCAAGGGAAAAATATTAAGAAAGTACTATATATTTTAGGGATTAAAAAATTTTAACTAATAGAATATCAAGCAGATTATAAACTCAGTTTCTACGAACTTAAGAGAGATAAGATGGTTACTTATTGTTGGGAAATTTCCTAGACTCAGCACTCACTGGAATCCAATGAAGTACATATAACATGATTATGAAAATAATACCTCAAGTCTATAGATGAAGATAGAAAGACCACTATGAGACTGAAAAGCTGCCATGTCCAGGTTGGTGATGAGATCAACCACTCTGACAGCTCTGGTTACAAATGTTATCTGGTCCTGTTCATCACCAAGAAACTTTATGACCTGCAAGAAAGGGAGAGGTAAACACACTGATTTAAAAAGAGAGCTAAGAAAATTATATTCCTTTGCAAAAATATAGTATTGGAGTCCCCATGAGAAAGCATAGAGAGAATTCGACGAAAGATAAAGACATATGCTGAATGTTTTATCTAATAATAATGTTATGAATTCAAGGAGTATGTTCTACTTCTTGAGGCTACATGCAAAACAGTACATAAACATGATTAAATAAAAACAGTTTTTTTTATTGCAAGCCAGAAATGCCATGACCCATAGTGTCAAGCCAAAAAACCAGCACAAAACATGTTATAATTAAAGTAAAACTTTACAAGTACCCTTTTTCGTAGGGCCATGCATAGTGCCACACTATTAAGCATGTAGTACTGTCTATACCCGGGGCCTTCAGGCTACCAAATTATGCTGGATTAAAAAAAAAATCTTAATATCACCAATAGATACATGTGGCAACTAGAACATAATAGAACAATAGAACAATAACTCTATTGGGATAAATTTCCTGTGCTATTTACTCACTGTAAAACATTCAAATTCTGTCATCTCTTACTTGATTTTCACACAATTATATTAGAAAGGGAAAACAGAGTACCTTTAGTAAGGCTTCCATCATTCCACAGGAAACCAAGGCTTCACCACCAGCATCATAGCTGGCCAGATGGTACAAAAAGGAGAAAAGAGCTGTGGCAAACTGATGTGGGTATGGGTCCATGGAAGGATCTACAACGAAAGGTAGAAAACACATAGATAATATGCTCAAGATTTTAGGTTATTGAGCTAGCACATTGTCAAACAATGAAAGTCAGTCTCATAGAGCTCTTGTGCCTAGGTAAATAATTATCACTCAAACCTACCAATCATGGCCTGAATGCAGTTTCGCACAAGTACAGGCAAGAATCCATGGTAGGAGGCAGTTCCAGTACAGTCAATAATACTGCTGAGCTTGGGAGTTCTCTCCAAATGAACAATTGATGTTAACGTTCGTAAAGAGGCAGCTTTAATTTCCTATGAGGACAAAGTAAACAGTGTCAAAAACAAATGGACAACTGAACCAAGATGCTAATATCTGAAAATCTAATTTTCAGTTATTTTATTAAAACTGGAGACTGAGAATAACACTGAGTATTTGGTATTCAGGAATTTCACAGCTTAATATCCAAAGAGAAAGTGCAGGTTCAGGCATCTAGAATATTTTTGGACTCCTTAAGAAAAATAGAACGAACACACACACACACACACACACACACACACACACAGCTGTTGAGATGGTTCAGCAGGTAAGAGCACTGACTACTCTCTCCTGAAGGTCCTGAGTTTCAATTCCAGCAACCACATGGTAGCTCACATGATTTGTAATGAGATGTCTTCTTCTGGTGCATCTAAAGACAGCTATGGTGTACATTTAATAATAAATAAATCTTAAAAAAAGAATGAGACACAACAACAAATAGAACACATATATGCATTTAAAACTTGATAAGTACATATTAATAGACACTTACCATAAGCTGCTTATCTGTTATCTGAAGAACATCTACCAACTCCTCAATCAACCCATTATACAAGATACTGTTTGCTGACTCTTGCAAGGCATTAGAATAGACTGCAAAAGAGAAACAAAGACTTTGGAAGAAATGCAATTATTAAGTCGTCATTGGATAACACACTACCAATCAGCACAAAAGGGTAATGTAGTGATCTGGATAACCACATATTTCTCTACTAAAAGTATCTGTAGCCTTGAAGAAGAATTTAAAAGAAAAGGAAGCAGAGATTACATTTCCTAACATCACTACTTGACTGAACTGTAACTAAGTTTCTGCTAAACTAAGAAATACTTTTCCATTTGTGCCAGTACCTAGAATGCAACAGGCTGATTTCCAGGCTTTTCTTTCAGTTCTTAGAATAGCTTATAAATAAGTACTTGAAGTTACCTGAGGGAATACTGTGTGTGGGTAAACAATTCTCAGAATCATGGTGAGAACCTTAAATACAAGTTATTTCCACACAAAGATGAACTTACGTCATTTGTAAAAAAAAAAAAAAAAATGTAATTTCATGCAAAATGGACAAGTGGCATGTTATCTCTCACTTTATATATATAAAAATCAGTTATGTGCTGATGACATAATAGGATTAAAACTATCTGGGGAACAAATGGAGCTAAAATTGGTCAAAGATAGAGAAATGAGCTATAATGGGCAATAGACACTGCAAGTACACTGAATGACCTGATAGAATTCTACATAATTAAAAACAAAATTGCCAGTGTTTTCTATACTCTCATATTCCAAAGTAAAAGTATAGAGCATTAACTTTTTAATTATTTGAAGACTTCAAAATTATACTTCTGAAAGGTTTGAGAACTGGATGAAGAATTATCAAGAAGAATAGGGATGATGACAAGGATGGCAATTAAAGCTTTATTTAGTACATAAAGGAGCTTAAGAATGATGAATCACTAAAGTACTAACTGGGATATGCAAATACATTTATAATTTATGTTGCCATAATAAAAACACACAGCAATAAAAATACATGACACTCAATCAGAAATCAAGTTCAAACTGCCTAATTACAACCAATTAATTAGTATTTTCTTACCTAATATAGATATTGCATGCAGTCTGGCCTGAACAGCTTGTAATCGCTTCCTGTGATTAGAAAACCCATGGGCCAGTCGTATATGTGTAAATAACAGCATCTGTAGAGATATAAGACTTATATTAGAAAATCATTACAAAGGGTAGGTTTTTCTTGAGCTGTTACCTTTTATACTGCTTGGTAAAATGGTTTTGTTACTTGGGTACCAAACTGAACTAGTATTCTGTACTCTGAGATTAGATGACAGAACTAGAGTGACAAAACAGGGATCTCAATAGTCTAACATTTCAAAAATTGTCTATACACATTTATAGACAATAAATAAGGCATGGTGGCGCACACCTGTAATCTCAGCACTTGGAAGGCAGAGGCAGGCAGATTTCTGAGTTCGAGGCCAGCCTCGTCTACAGAGTGAGGTCCAGGACAGCCAGTGCTACATAAAAAAAATTTCAAATTTTCAATAAATTAAATATATGACCACTGCCAAAAAGTACAGAACAAGCTAAAACAACTGAATTCTGAGAAACAACTGAATGCTGAGAAAGCTATCACCACTACTAGATAATCATTTTGAATCAGCTAGCAATTGATGTTTCCAATCAATCATAAGGTGCTAGAAGTTACTGGCCTCAAGAAGAAACACCTAGGAAGCTAATTTGCTAAGGGCGGACTCCAAATATACCTCAATTTTGCTATGGCTTCTGTTTGCGTAAGTTTTCATTAGTATAATTGAAAAACTACTGTATGCAAATTATTTTTCAGATGTATTTTACCTGCTTATCCTTAGGAATGCTGTACATTTTGGTAAGAGATTCCATTATTTCAGAAGGACTTTCTGAAATCTATATTAAAAAAAATTAGTTTAAGAACAAGGGTACAAACAGAAATTAACTAACCAGTTGTCAAAGAATCCTCTTACCTTGTCAAGTTGTTCTATGTGAATATAATGTAGTGTATTACTAGTTGTCTGAAATTAAAAAGTTGAAATACCTGTTAGGGGGTCAGTAAATACCCTCTAAGAACCAATGAGAACAAATGCCATCCTAGGTGTAAGTCAAATGTTTGAAAAAAACCAAGGCAATTTCATAATCATCCAAAGCATCTATTTTCCACATATAATAGTAACAAGATTGCGTCTTTCAAACTGGTCATATTAAACTATAATTCTGTTAGACAAGCACATTTCATATTTGGTGTTCCTTTTTATCCCTTGTCTAACAATCTACAGAATCTTAGTATTCATACCAAAGACTGTATACATGAGAATAGTTTCTCATGTTTTGAAGACAATTATATTCTAGAAAAAATATTTTAACAATGAAAGTGTTAGAACAATGTGATTAATTGGAGAATTTCCATACCAAACCAAGTCATAGCAAATTATGCAGGAATTTGGAACATCATTTAAGTAACATTCTATACCCAAAATTCAAAGAAACAATAATAACAACAACAAAATACAAATAAAGACCTACCGCCCCCCCCCCCAAAAAAAAAGACTTAGTAAAACATATGAATGTAATATTGCCCAATAAAAGGAGTTGTAACTTTTGGCAGGTTCCAGGATCAAACCTAATGATGGGGCCATGGGGGTGGAAAACCTCTTGGAGGCAAGGGGGAGGTAGAATGGGATGAGGAAATTTGGGAGGGGGAATTGGGAAGGAAAGTATCAGCGAGAATGTAAATAATTTTTCAAAAGAACCTAATGATCTGAGAGGTAGGCATATGATTAAAGTTTCTAGGTATATCTAAACTTCATAGGGCAGTGAACAAAAGATCCCCTCATTTAAACTAAGAGAGTCTATAAACAGCAGCAAAGTAACCTGACTCACCCTCTTCTCAATTTTGACCTCAGCTCCAGGATCTGCATAAAATTCAAAGTGTAGTGTGGTTGCACTGGGTGGATATTTCTGTGTATGAAGGAGAATAATAAGACATCAAGTTTAAATTGATTTTAGACAGAGACATGGCCAACACTTTCCTCAAACACATTTTGGTAGTAGTAGATTCTATATCAATCATATCTTTATTCCCTTGCTTTGAAGATATTTCAGATGAAATCTGTTGGAAATCAGAAGGCTAGAGTTTAAAGATCCAAATCTGTTTTCAACATCTAGGTTAACTATTGCTCTTTCTTTAATACATAAATTGAGTATAGACTTCTTGTGGTAGGGTCAAGTCTACCAAGTAATAATACATATAAAGTTAATAAACAATGGAGAACAAGTATCAGGGTCAAAATCTTGGTATCAAATAAAGAATGAAAAAGGGCATTCTTGTAAAAACTTACTACCAGCCTCCTTAGCAACACTTTTTTCTATTACTTCAAACAGTCGTTCTATATCGTTCTAGAACACGTTTCACAGTTTTCAGTATTAGTACACACCAAACCAAAATATCTACACACTCAAAAGCACACCTTTTTATATAACTCTACAAAAGTAATGATACAATGATAGCAGCCTGTCCATTATACCATTCCCTAGGTATCTACCATTTAAAGTATTAAGAATTTCAAGCTCTTTCCAAGCCAATAAAATACATTTTATTGGATATTTTCTTTATTTACAATTCAAATGTTATCCTCTTTGCTGGTTTCTGCACTGAAAACCCTTAACCCATCCCCCACTCCCTCTGCTCAACAACCCACCCACTGTCCTGGCATTACCCGATACAGGGGCCTCTCATAACTTTGATGTCCAACAAGGCCATCCTTTGCTACATATGCGGCTGGAACCATAGGTCCAGCCATGTGTACTCTTTGGTTGGTGGTTTAGTCCCTGAGAGCTCTGGTACTTGTTGGTTCATATTGTTATTCCTCCTATGGCACTGAACACCTTCAGCTACTTGGATCCTATCACTAGCTCCTCCATTGGGGAGTCTGAGCTCAGTCCAATGATTGGCTGAGAGCATCCCCCTCTGTATTTGTCAGTCCCTGGCAGGACCTTCTCAGGAGAGAGCTGTTATCAGGCTCCTGTCAGCAAGCACTTGTTGGCATCAACAATAGTGTCTGGTAACTGTGTCTGGCATGGATCCCTAGGTGGAGCAGTCACTGGATGGTTTTTCCTTGAGTCTCTGCTCCACACTTTGTCTCTGTATCTCATCCGATGGGTATTTTGTTACCCCTTCCAAGAAGGACCAGAGTATCCATACTTTGTTCTTCCTTCTTGAGCTTTGTTTGGTTTGTGAATTTTATCTTGGGTATTCTGAGCTTCACAGCTAATATCCACTTATCAGTGAGTGCATACATAACCATGTCTGTTCTTTTGTGAATGGGGTATCTCATTCAGGATGATATATTTCTAGTTCCATTCATTTGTCTAAGAATTTAATGAAGTCATTTTTTTAATAGCTGAGTAGTATTCCATTGTGTAAATGTACCACATTTTCTGTATCCATTCCTCTGTTGGCAGACATTTGGGTTCTTTCCTACATCTGTCTATTATAAATAAGGCTGCTATGAACATAGTGGAGCATATGTCCTTATTACTTCTTGGAGCATCTTCTGGGTATATGCCCAGGAGTAATATAGCTGGGTTCTCAGGTAGTACTATGTCCAATTTTCTGAGGAACTGCCAAACTGATTTCCAGAGTGGTTGTGATCTGCATTTCCCTGATGACTAATGCTGTTTAACATTTCTTTAGGTGCTTCTCAGATGAGAATTCTGTTTGGCTCTGTACCTCATTTTTTAATAGAGTTACTTGGTTCTCTGGAGTCTAACTTCTTAAGTTCTTTGTATATATACTCCTCTATAGGATGTAGGATTGCCGAAGGAATTTCAAACTGTTAACATGCCAAATCTCAACCTTGAGATTAACAAATATCACACAAACCTAGAAAGTCTTAACATGAAGAATGAGCTTCAGAATTGACCTAATGTGCTTTAAAGTAAAATATGTTCTTAAAATTGCAACTCCAAACTGAACCACATTTAATACATATTTCCAACATCCATTCACAGCTACTTACTGAAGATCATATATCAGCTAAAGCAGGAAAGTAACCTGATCTAATATGTTGATTTCTATAACTAGAAAACAGAGCCATATTAGGGGATAAAGATTATCAGAAAATAAATTAGTTAGATTTGATCAAATCTACTTGGCAAATTAGGCAAATTTGTCTATATGTCAAATTAGGCTCTACAGAAAACACAGAAAGCAGAAGGTCTGATAGCCTAAATCCGTAAACACAGAATTGGTGACAAAGTAACAGGTAAATATGAAAACATACTGAACTGGTTTTTTTAAAAACTGTTTTTAAAATGTTTTGTATGAGTTTTTACCTTCACGTAGGTCTACTGTGTCATGTGAGTGCCTGGTGCCTGTAGAAGCTAGAAGGCTATAATAGGGCCTGTTAACTGGAGTTAACAGATGTTTTTAGTTGCCATGAGGTGGTAGAAATAAAATGTGGAACAACTACTCTTGATTTGCAATCTCTACAGACCTCTGTACTATGTAATCTTTAAAAAATTTTCCGGGGCTGGAGAGATGGCTCAGTGGTTAAGAGCACTTATTGCTCTTCTGAAGGTCCTGAGTTCAAATCCCAGCAACCACATGGTGGCTCACAACCATCTAAAATGAGATCAGATGCCCTCTTCTGGAGTGTCTGAAGACAGCTACAGTGTACTTACATATAATAAATATACCTTTAAAAAAAAAAAGAAAAAAATTTTCCTAGCAGCCATTACTGATCACTGCTTAGACTTCTGATACTTGTGTGAGAACACAAGTAAATGTAGTAAAAGCTGGTGGTCTTCTTCCTGCCATATCACAAATAAAGATGTGTACTATGCTTCCCAGCTTTCAGGGATTAAAATAACTTTTGATTTGATTTAATAAATTCAACTCATTTCAGAACTGGGTATATGAACACACTACTTTTTGAGCCCTTTATCTATAACCAAATCAGTAATGGATCAAATTTTCTAAAGCTATTTTTAATTTTTGAACTTTTACAAAAGTCCTCATGTCAAGTATAATTATACCATACATTCATTAAGTAACACTTCGAAAGAGACTATATCATACTCCAAAGAGATACTCACCAACATTTGCAAGTCTCTGCAACATTCTGCAAGTCCAAAGCCATTCTCCTTTCCACCCCAGCTCTTAGTAAAGAAAAAAAAGACAGTGTTAACTATATACTTATTGTCATATACTTATAAAGTATGTAATGAAAAAAAATGAAACCTATTTTATTGTTTTGTGAGGGCGCTCAAGAGGAAAAAGCAGCAACATTAGCCAGCTACTACATTCCATATGTAAAAATTCATGCTTGCTAGTATTTCGTCATACCTGACCTTTCTCACCATTCTAGTTTTTTGTTTGTTTATTTGAAACTTTCTTTCACAGGGGTGGAACAATAGATTTTTCTTGACATAAGCCAAATTACATGCTATAAGATTCTATATTATTTGTATGTTAGTTTGAATAAGACTGGCCCTTAAACACTCATATTTAAATGCTTAGGGAGTAGCAGTAGTAGTATGACTTTTGGGATTTCAAATGCCCAAATCAGGCCCCAGTGTTTCCTCTGTCTTCAGGTCCAGATGTAGAGCTCTAAACCTTCTCCAGGAACCATGTCTACTTGAATGCCACTATGCTTCCTAACATGCTAACCGTGGACCAAACCCCTGAACCTGTAAAGCAAGCCCCAGTTAAATAATTTCCTTTATAAGGGTTGCTGTGTTCCGCACAGTGGTGGCACATGCCTTTAATCCCAGCACTAGGGAGGCAGAGGCAGGCAATTTCTGAGTTCAAGGCCAGCCTGGTCTACACAGTGAGTTCCAGGACAGCCAGGGCTATACAGAGAAACCCTGTCTAGAAAAAAACAAAACAATAAGAGTTGCAATGGTTATGGTATCTCATCATAGCAATAGAATATGACTAAGATGTTTAGCTAACCGAAGTATAAAAGTTTTCAAACAAGTGCCTGTGATACTGAGTAAAAGAGTTACTGGTAACTTCCTAACCCCAAATTCCAACTGTATTAATTTGCTTATGGATTAATCTGCATCTTCTTTGGCATTTGAAATAACCAAAAAGTTATCAAATAGAGAGATAGATAATATAGAGATGTATGTACCATATCAAAATGTTATCATATAAATCATGTATATAACATGTACATATATTAAGACAAGGTCTAATTGTCTATCTCTGAATGGCCTAGAAACTGTTATATAGACCAGGCTAGCCTTGAACTTACAAAGATCCTCTGCCTCCTAGTGTTGTTGTTTTTAAGAGATCTATGCCACCATATCTGGCAAGAATAACATTATTTTTGTTTAAGTGACTGCTAGTCATCTCATCTACAACTGCAAATTTTAATAAGTTATTTTTATTCTTGCCTTAAGGTAAGTCAAGCCTGGCCCACCAGCTCAAACACAAGTGCCAAATCTAATTCTCACTATTGCAATTTGTGTACTATTGAACTGTTTTACCACTAGGAAAGGTTGTATACAAAGTGATTACTCTATATATCATCATTTCCTTTTTTAGAAAGATAATCACATCAGTATGTTTTTGATAAATCTATAACACAATGTTTATCACTGAAGCTGCCATAAAAAGATCTCTATTACAAAACCCTACTGATAGACAAAACAAAATCTACCTAATCCCAAGCTTTTTGTAAGTCTTTATGAAAAAAGAGGCACAGGATACAAATAACAGGTGTCAAATGATGGTAACAATAACAACACCCAGTTTACCTCTCTTTCTTTCAGGTGTTATCAGAAAGTAGGCTACAGTGACAGGATTGACCATACTATTATTTGAAAGGAATGTAGAAGACACGGACTAGCAAAGTGGTTGAACACTGTAAGCTAAGTTATCTGGCCTTCCAAGCTGGAGCTTGGAAGACAGCAGTGCTGAGAACAAAGTAAACTATGAAGGCATAGCTCAAGAGGTTTCAGAGGAGAAAAATATTAGCAACTAAATATCCTAACCTTGATATTTTGGTAAAGAATGTGACTGCCTTTATCCTGGTCCTAAAAGTATTCCTAGAACTAAGCTGAAATGTTTTTTTATTAATTTGAAACACAGAGAATCCAAGACATCCTATAATTAACTATATTGTAAGGTAAGTATTAATCATCTTTATTCAGATCAAAGAAGAAAAAAATAACATATACAATTTAAAGAGAAAAGGAACACCAGGAAATTAAATGTTGGAGTCATGGCTTGTGCTGAATGAGATGAAGAAAAAAGGCCAGACACAAAATGGAATAGAGGGAATAGTAAACAGGCTAAGATCCCCACACCCAGGTAGTCCTACAACTTATAGAAGGAAAAAGCCTAAGGGATTTTCTGCTAAAAAGCAGTATCAATTCAAATTGTATCAAATATAATTTAAAAGAGAGGAGCAGGCTCCATCCCAAGCAGGCAGCTAAACTTGGCAGCATCAAATATGTGGTTCTGACTTTAAAATTATGAACGATACAAGAGAAACGGGGTTGTGGAATCATTCTAAATAAAGCCTGTGAAGCCAGGTTTGTTTCAGGGGACTCCCTCACTGCATGGAATCCCTGAGAAGTTACAGAATAGGGCTGTGAAATGTCTGCCAGGGAGAGCTGTATCCAGAAAGTAGAACCAAACCAAAATTAAGAAGTATGTTGCAGTCAGCAAGGGTGTTAGGCAGAACCATCTACGTTTTTTGACATGGTATATGATTTGGAGTTTGTTCTGGTTGAGTTTCCATCTTGCTTTTAGATACAGTATTTCCTGGATAAACTCCATTCCTCCCATCTGGAATTGTAATATATATTCTATGCCATTGCATGTAGCAAGAATTTAATTTGCTTTGATTAGGACTGACTACAGGGTTGCAATTAAGAGATTACCTTGAGTCAATGAAGAGACTGATTTTTAAATTGTGTTGAGACTATGAGGTGAGGAGGGCTGGAGAGATGGCTCCATGGTTAAGAGCACTGGCTAAGCCAGGCACTGGTGGCACATGCTTGTAATCCAAGCACTCTGGGAGGCAGAGGCAGGCGGATTTCTGAGTTCAAGACCAGCATGGTAAACAGAGTTCCAGGACAGCCAAGGCTATACAGAGAAACCATGTCTCTAAAATAAAAAAACAAAATCCAACACCCCCGCCAAAAAAAACCCCACAAAAACAAAAAGCACTGGCTGTTCTATCAGATGGACCTAGGTTCAATTCCCAGCACCCACATGGCAGCTCTCAACTATCATTAACTCCTGCTCAGGGGATCCAACACCCTCACATAGACATAAATGCAGTCAAATTACCACCAATGTACATAAAAATAAATGAAGCCAGGCGTTGGTGGTGAACGCATGTAATCCCAGCACTCTGGGAGGCGGAGGAAGACAGACTTCTGAGTTTGAGGCCAGCCTGGTCTAGAGTGTGTTGCAGGACAGCCAGTGCTGTCTCCAAAAGACCAAATAAATAAGTAAATAAATAAAAGAAAGACTATGGGGACTTTTGGAAGTGCAAATGCACTTTGCATTATAGTACCATGAGACTAAGGAAATCAGAAAGTAAAATGTGGTGGTTAGAATGAGAATGGCTCTTATACACTATAAGCTACATTTGAATACTTGGTGAGGATTACGGATGGGATGGCCTTGGGGATGTCACTAGGGATGGGCTTTGAGGTTTCAAAAGCCCATGTCATATTCAACTACCTCTCTCTACATCCTGCTTGTGGATCAAGATGTAAGCTCTCAGCTACTACTGACTGCCAAATACCATGCTCTTAGAAATGGTAGTTATGATCTATAACCCTCTAATAACCATGAGCCCTAACTCTTTCACAATTTGCCTTGGTTGCAGTCCTTGTTCACAACAATAGACAAGTAATTCACTAAGACACACACTAAGAAAAACTACTTAAACACTTTACCTTTCCTCTATCAACTGGCTAATAACTATTTTCATAGCAGTGATAATAATGAAAACAGCAGCACAACTCCAAATACCTGTTACAAAAAGAATGAATACATTTGACAAACAGTTCAGAATCAATCAACTTCAAAGGAATTTTGCAAACTAGTTTTTTGATATTAAGTTTGCCAAATCCTTGCCTATATTTATCAGCTGTAAAAAATAGTCCACATTCCTGGAGTGAGGACAATAAATCTTCGTGAAATAACAGTGCTTGATTGTTTTGGTCTTTGAAAGACCAGCTCAAAGGGCTTGCTGCTATGTTTGTTCCTAAGGGCAGGGGCTTGATGAAAATATCAAATGATGAATTACATAAGCAGTCCCTACCTATCCTTCTGGGACACGTCACACATCTCTGGTTAATACATGCCCGTGGTGGTCAAAAGTCAAAGTCAGGTGTTGCTCAGGTGGTATTCACCTGGTTTTGAGACAAAGTCTCTTGCATTAGCATAGAACTCACTAAGACTGGACAGAGAACTCTAAAGATCCATCTATGTCTATATGCCCAGGTGCTAAGATTATAAACTATGCCAACACTCCTGATATTTTTATGTGAGTTCTAGAGATTCAATTCAGGTCCTTGCATGGGGAAAACTTTCCTGTGAGCATCTCCCTAATGGTCCTTACTTCTGATGTGCTATTTATCTTTTACAATGCAAACTACATAAGCCAAGAATTATATATTTATGAAGATGAACATACTATGTATAAAAATGTAAGCTATCAATTCTGATTCCCATGGCAACTAACAATGACTACATAAAAAAACCAAACGGGAAACTGAAAACCTGAACAATGCCAAGTCAACTAGAATACAGAACCTATGCAAGACTAGAGTATATATTCTTTCCGAGACACATCAAAAAACTCCTCCACTAGACCTTAGGTAATAAAACAACCCTTAATACATTTAAACCAAATCTGTCAATGACAGTGTCATTATATATAAGAAAAAAATTCAGAAATCCATCACAAAAAGTAATCTGGAAAATTTATAAGAACATGGTAATTAAACAATTCTCTTAACTACCAATGGGGTCAAAGGGAAAAAAAAATCACATGGAAAAATCATGAAATTACTTGATCTGGGTAAAATGAGAGCATATAATCACACAAATTAAAATGCGCATATTAAAATAATTAGGTATTTCAACACTTTTATCTTAAATAAAACATAGTCAACATATCCCAAAGGAACATGTAAAGAAAAAGGATAAAATTAAACAGGAAAAAAAATCTGACAAAATACAAACAATAGCTAAACTGACCAAAAAGGGATACTTTCAGGGTTAACAGTGAAGGAATAAGCTAAATAAGAAACTGTAAAATGCAAAGTCAAATATTCATTAAAAACTATTTTAGGGCCGGAGAGTTGACTCAGCAGTTAAGAGCACTGACTGCTCTTCCAAATGACCTGAGTTCAAATCCCAGCAACCACATGGTGGCTCACAAACATATTGAGATCTGATGGCCTCTTCTGGGGTGTCTGAACAACAGTTACAAAGTACTTACATATAATAAATAAATCTTTTTTTAAAAACCCTATTTTTAAAGCTACTATTGTTAATTATGGCCAAAATATGAATGAAAAGTATGACAATGAGAAAAATGCAAATTTCTGAAATAGAAAGAAAACTCAGATAACCATTGATGCCATAATTTGACTGTATTTAAATTTTATACCTAAAAGGTTAAGTTTAAATGTTAGAAAGAATTGGTATCTTCCTTCAGGGAAATAGACTTTCTTACCCTTATGTAGTTTTCACTTCTCTTCCCACACCTCTCTGTGAAATCCAGTTTTGCTGGACAGCTCAGGCTTACCAACAACTGAACATTCTCCTGCTTCTGTTGTTCAATGGGGTATGCCATGTGTAGCTATATAGTTATATTACCCTTCAATTACTTTATAGATTTTTTTTAAGACAGAGTCTTGTGCATCCTAGATTGAATGGTCTTGAAATTGCTACAAAGGGAAGTAATTACCTTCAATTTCTGATCTTCCTGAGTGCTAGGAATAAAGATATGCACCACCACACCCGATTTATACTTGTTAGACATGCACTCTACCAGTGAAACTACATCTTTAGCCAAATATTTGCATTTTTAAGCATGAAAAATCTTAACTTTGAAATATCTTAACTTTGTGTTTTACCAAATTGTTTCCTGAATAGTAACAATCCATTATTAATCATCTATTAAAGTCATCTTTAGCATAAACTATGTATTTCACCATGCCCCGCCTCAAGGTTTCTCTGTATAGTCCTGGTACTCAAGAGATGATCTTTCCACTCAAGCACACACCACCCAACAACCTAGATTAAGGGCATGCACCATTGCCATAAATTCTTTTTTTTATTTTGTTTTTTGGATTTGATTTTTTTTTTTCGAGACAGGTTTTCTCTGTGTATCCCTGGGTGTCCTGGAGCTCACTCTGCAGACCAGGCTGGCCTCCAACTCAGAAATCCGCCTGCCTCTGCCCCCCAGAGTGCTGGGATAACAGGCGTGCGCAACCACAGCCCGGATCATAAATTTCTTACATGATTTTGGAACCTAATGAATCATCAATGGAGTACATTATTCTAATTACTATAGCTTTATAAAACAGTTTAGTGACTAATAAAATTATTTCCTCACTATATTTCTAGTATTCTTTTGGTTATTTTTTGAAATTCCATAGAAGACAAGAAATTTGTTGAAAACCATGTGGGTAGGAGTATACAAAGGCTAGAGGCTACACAAAAGGAACAAGTAAGAAAAAACACATATAAACATACGAGGAAGAAGCTTTATACAATTATTTTCCTTTTGTTTCTGTTATTTCCCCAACTAATAGATAACACTGAAAAATAATACCCTGGTACACAACGTAAATAAAGCATGATAAAAATTATATGACAATATATAGATGGAGAAAAATAATCAAACATAACCACAACTAACTGTCTTATTTTGTATTTTAATCCTAGGACGCAAAATCTGTTGTCATCAAAGCAAATGTTTATAATTTTCAGCAGCTACTTAACAGGACTATTAAATTAGCACTAGTTCATTATCTTTTTTTAATCTTATGTATCTGTACCCTGTTTTCTCAGTTATTAATGAATTGTTCAAAGACTGTTTCTTGATGTAACCAGGAAGGATTGGCTATAAACCTCTTTAACGGTACCAAGTAGAAAATTGGGCTATGACTCAGGAGCTACCTTATAGGCTTTAAGGGCCCCCAGATATGAAATAACAATTCTCCAGCAAATCCAAACACCTAAGAATATTATATACTGTATCTCATAACTTTTAAAGGAACTAAGAGACCATATATTTTCCACCAAAAATAATACATACATTAATTTATTAGCCTGGCTGTACTCACCTACCCAGTAGAAGTTATCATATGACCCTGGTTGATATATAAAGATAACTAGGGTACCACTCATGCTTAGAGCATGCTTAAAGCACCACTTTACAAGATGAGAAACTCAAGTATTCAAACATGAGAGAAAAAGAGACTTGATTTTTTTAAAGATGAAACTTTACCCTCATATCGGTGCCATAAATACTATCTGGTGTTACTCCTAAGTATTTATCTAATGCTTGGCTATCAGACTGGATTTTAACAGTATTTTTAGACAAGGTCTTGCTATGTAGGCCTGTACTGGAATTCTCTATAGATTTTAAGTACAGCCTGGCCTATTCCTTCTGAGTGCTGGATTTTAAAGATGTCTAATTACCACATACTGCCAGTACTAACAATTTTATATCATCTCCCTAGGAAACCAAAAGTCAACCCCACTTTCTGCAACAAACTCTTTTAAAATATTTACTCTAAATAATTTAATTACATTGCTAAATCTTTAATTGTGTATGTTAAATAATTTCTGCCTGAGTGCTTTGCCCAAAGAGATAAGACTTGTCAAATGTCCCTGATCAGCAATAAGCCACCATGGGTACACTGACAACTGAACTCTAGCCCTCCACAAGAGTAGACTCTCCTGAAATCATCTTTCCAGATGCTTCTACTGCAAATTAAAGGACGAAGAATTATTTGGCATTTTGCTTGATTGTTTTAAAATTCTTGTTCCATTAGGACTACAGGTAGATAACTTACAAATAAAATACTTTTCTCAGCATCTCATCTTATAAAGTGGTATTTAAGCATGTTCTAAGCATGACTAGTAATTTTTAGATATATACAAAGTTAATTACCAGGACCATATTACAACCCCCACTGGGTAGGTGAGTATATAGCTAGGGTAAATTAATGTATGCTATCTTTGGTGGTGAATATATGGGCACTTAGTTCCTGAAAAACTGAGTTTATGTTCCTGCATCTAATTTTAAAGTTCTTATAACATAAGTTCTTTTTACTGACTTATTTAATATGTATATATCATGAATACACACATTGTACAGTTTGCGTGTAGAAGTCAGAAGGAATCTTTTAGGAAACATTCTCTAACTACGTGGTGTCAGGATTAAACTCTGGTCATTAGTGTTAAGCTTGGTGGCAGCACCTGCTGAGTGAGCCCTAACGTTTGATTAATGTGATGAATAGCAATTTATTATATATCTGGCTGTCCTGAACTATGTAGATCAGGCTGGCCTGAAACTCACAGAGCTCTACTTGTCTTTGCTTCCCTCATAAGTGCTGGGATTAAAGGCTTCCCTGAATCATATTATCCCTAATTGTCCTTCTGTTCCTTCCCAAACAGACTCTTCTTCCAATCTCCTACTTTCATGCCTTTATGTATGGTCCACCTAATTTAACTGAAGTTGCTTGCAAACATAATGTAATTTTATCAAATGATTAAACTTTTTCTTTTGAACTGTGGATGAACTGTGGATTCACATTTCTTACAATGAGGAAACAGAATATATTTAGAAAGCAGGTTTGATGGATAGAGATTTAGTTTAGTGGTAGTATTATGTAGCATGAGCAAAGCCAGGTTTTATCCCCAGCATTGATAAATCATAGAATTAAACTTCTGAATAATGAACCTAAAATAGCCAATCTTAAGGTAATCAAAATTGGCTACTAAAGCCCGGAAGTGGTCCACGCACGCCTTTAATCCCAACACTTGGGAGGCAGAGGCAGACAGATTGATTTCTGAGATCAAGGCCATCCTGGTCTACAGAGTGAGTTTCAGGACAGCCAGGGCTACACAGAAACCCTTTCTCGCAGAAAAAAAAATTAAAAATTGGCTATTAAAACATGCCTGAAATATTACCACTAGAGGGGCTCATGAGGGGAAATTCAGACTATCCCAACTGATTGGTTGAATGAGAATGACCCTCATAGAATTACAAGTGTGAATGCTTGGTCCCCAGTAAGTAGACTATTTTGGAAGGATTAGGGAGTGTGGCCTAGTTGTGGCCATGTCAGCAGTGTGTTGCCGATGTTTCAGAAACTCATGCCAGGCCCACTCTCTGCTCTGCCTCCTGCGTAGGATGTAAGCTCTCAGGTATTGCTCCAATGTCACACACATGACTGCCTGTCACCATGTTCCTCTGCCATGATGATTATGAATTGTAAAAAAGTCTCCAATTAAATGTTTTCTTCTAAAAGTTACCTTGAGCCGGTCAGTGGTAGCACATGACTGTAATCCCAACACTCTGGGAAGCAGAGGCAGGCGGATTTCTGAGTTTGAAGCCAGCCTGGTCTACAGAGTGAGTTCCAGGACAGCCAGGGCTATACAGAGAAACCCTGTCTCGAAAAACCAAAAAACTAAAAAAATAAAAGTTACCTTGGTCATCACATGTCCTCACAGCAGTAGGACAGTAGTAACAAGAAAAATACCCTGAAAAAAATTCTAAGACAACTTCATAGCTAACTGTGTGTTATCAGTTACCCTCTAGAAATACCACAATCTTTGATTGGGTTGAATTTCCTGTAAGAAATATTGACACCAGTATAATTACTGCCACTAACTGAAAGGACTGAAGGAGCTGCAGGGGTTTCCAACCTCATAGGAAGAGCAACAATATCAACCAACCAGTACCCCCAGAGCTCCCAGGGATTATACCACCAACCAAAAAGTAAACATGGAGGAATGCATGGCTCCAGCTGCTATGTAGCAGACGATGGCCTTGTCTGGCACCAATGGGAGGAGAGGCCGTTGGTCCTGTGAAGGCTACATACCCCAGTGTAGGGGAATGCCAGGGAATAGGTGGATATGTAGGGGAACAACCTCTTAGAAGCAGGGGGAGGAGAATGGGATAGGGGGTTTCTGGAGGGGAAATCTGGAAAGGGGATAACATGTTAAATGTAAATAAAAAATATCCAATTTAAATAAAAAAGAAAATAGCACTAAGTACTCTATAATTATTCTAAACAATTGTTAATCTTAAATTCCCAGATGAGAAAACTGGCATCAAAATTAAATTTTCAAATATAAGCTTCTTCTGCCTGTATGCTTCTTTTTCACACAGAATCCTTATTCTGAATTTTCTCGAAGCAGCACTATGAGTTTTGAAAGGATTTTCTTAAGCAAAGTGGAGAAATTTCAACTTTAATTAATAAATTTCAAATTTAATTAATAGTTGAGAATACTTGATTGTAATTGTCACAAATACTTGTAAAAGTCAAAAAGTTAATGAACAGATTCTAACAATTAATTCTAATGTCTTCACCTAAGACTCACCTCTGCCAAATGTTGCAGCCGTGTCAGTAGTGGAGTCCTCTTGTCAGATCCAAGGCGTGTGATATAGTTTGATCTTTTGCTAAATACATATAGAAGGTTAAGGACTGCCAGCACCACTTGCATATCAGAGGAAGCCAATAAAGTTGTCAAATGCTATAGGAACAAAAAAGGGACAAAGTTTATTACATCAAGAACTTGGCACTAGAGTGTGTTTCCAAAATGGTGGCAGCGATGGATGTGGATACCCCCAGCGGCACCAACAGCAGCGCTTTAAAGTTAAAAAGTAGAATGCAGTGGCCCTCTGGGCCTGGGATATTGTGGTTGATAACTGTGCCATCTGCAGGAACCACATTATGGATCTTTGTATTGAATGTCAGGCCAACCAGGCGTCAGCTACTTCCGAAGAGTGTACAGTTGCCTGGGGAGTCTGTAACCATGCTTTTCATTTCCACTGCATCTATTGATGGCTCAAAACGAGGCAGGTGTGTCCTTTGGACAACAGAGAGTAGGAATTCTAAAAGTATGGGCATTAGGAAAGACTCCTGTAAAGCGTACCCATTTGTTATTCATTTAGTGACTTCCTGTTAATTACAAATTAGATAGAACAGTGGTTCTTTTTATTTCCTTTGTCTTTGGAGTTCGGTGTTCCTGCAGCCATATTGTATTTTGTGTCAAATAAAGCCTTTAAGTTGGAAAAAAAAAAAAGAACGTGGCACTAAAAACTTCAAAAAAATTTTTTTAATGTAAAAATGTGTGTCAACATTAAAAAACTGTCAAGTTATTGAGCCACAATACAGAAAAATGGTCAATCTCTTACAATATAAAATCCTGCAACCAAGCAACAGCTGGCCAGTAAGGTTAATAACAATAAAAACTGAAAATTGGAGTTCGAAATTTTATCTGTGTCTCTATATAGGGAAGAATTAAGATAGAAATATGTGCAGGGCAGTGGTGGCGCACGCCTGTAATCCCAGCACTCTGGGAGGCAGAGACAGGCGGATTTCTGAGTTCGAGGCCAGCCTGGTCTACAGGACAGCCAGGGCTACACAGAGAAACCCTGTCTCGGGGGGAAAAAAAAAAAAAAAAACCAAAAAATCAGAACAAAAAAAGATAGAAATATGCTATAATACATATGTAGGACTAAAAATTATATTTGTAAGCACTGTGAAACAAACCTAAGTGTATGATATTAATAGCGTTATGACAAATATGTAAAGGAATAACAGAAACTAAAGCTATCAACAACAGCTGTGCGCAATTACTAAAAATAAAACTAGTGAAAGTATGATACAAGCTTGGGAGTAACCTCTTTTTCACTTATTCAAGCAAAAATTTCACCAATATGTCGAAGCACATAATTGGATAAAATTAAAATCAGTATGTAACTGAACAAGAAATTAACAGAAGCATTTTATTTGTTGATTATTTTAACGATGACTGACTTCATTGGGCAACTCATCTATTTCTTTATCAAGACTGTTTATCCATCCCCACTTGATGTTCAACCACTGGACTTCTTGTCCAAAATAATTTTAAGTCTGTTCTGATTCTGTTTCTTTCAGAAAATAAAACAAAAACAGGGTTGTACTGAATTCATGAAGTTTGCCTAAATTAAAATAATTTCTTTTTACAGTATTTATGACCACTAAATTTAATAATATTTGCTGAATGTGTTTTGCTGAATGTATGTCTGTGTACCATGTGGCCCCAAATGTCAAGAAGATCCACTGGAAGTGGAGTTACAGACAGTTGAGCCGTCATGTGACTGCTAGGAATCCAAACCTGACTCCCAGGCAAGAAATGATCAACTGTTAAACCATGAAACCCCCTTTTGACCTTAGTCTTTACAGATTTCAAAGAATACGCCAGAGGCTCTTATAACAAGTCCCACCAATATCATTTATCCATTCAACTTACCATGTATAAATATATATTTTAGAGGATAAATTCCCATACGCATTTTGGTCAGTATTCCTAAGTCAACGTTAACTACCAACACTGCACAAACACTGCTACAATTTGAGCGTAAAATGTGCCCCCATAGGCTTGTGTTTGAACTCTTGGTCAGCAACTAGTCAGTTTTACAAAGTTGTGGAACTTTTAAAAGTAAATCAATAGGGTTTGAGCCTTGGGTGTTATAGCATAGCACAGTATGTGACTACCATGTACTCCTACCAACTGTGAAGCCTACCACAATCCTTGAAGGATAAAATCTGTCTCCTCAAACCATAGACCAAATTAAAAACTTTCCTCCCTTGTTTATTGTCAGGAATTTGGTCACAGGAACAAAAGTGATAATTGTGATGGGTATTACAAATAATCTTGAGATAAGTTTAAGTATTAACAATGATATGTAGGTTACATACAAATATACCATTCTGAATTAGAAAGGAGCAGAAACTAACCCCCCCCCCCAACCACAGATATGTTTTGGAATAAGACATTGAAAATTATAAGCACATTAATATAAGGAAATCAAACTTTTTAAATAGTTTAAGAATAACTTGAAATACCTCTAACAACCTTGGACAAAGATTACTAAAAAGAGTCCATAAAATGCTTTAATACAGGTACTATATTCTTTATGCCTTGAAAAGAAAGAATAAGTTATAAATCAGAGAAACTTTCCCATCAATCCTAAGACAGGTGATATTTATGCCTAAAAAAATGTCTCTTTCCCTTTATGGTTCTGAGGATTCAACCCAGGTTACCTATACACACTAGGCAAGTATACTAACATTAAACTAAATCCCCCCCACTTACTATCTCTGAAGATGATAATCTTAACAACCCCACAACGAAAAAGAAAGCAACTAAATGTAAAAAAGAGAAATTCCCTTGTTTGTGGATATACATGGTTATAGATAACAGATCGCCTTATATTCTCTTACCTCTATGGAACTGTACAGATGCCGAGAAAAGCTATACTCAATGAGCAAGGCTGTGAAGTTTAATACAGCCAATAGAAGCATTTTCAGCTGTTCTTTTTCTGGCCTATCACATACAAGCATCCACGACATGTTCTCCACTGTTTGTCCAGCATCTGCCAGAATTCCATCAAAGCGGTCCAACAGATCCACCCAGTGATATAACTCACACTAGAAAGGATATAAAAATAAAGGATATAAAAATATGATAAAAGTGGCTTAGTGCTATGCTCTAGTAATCTCAGTATTGAGGAGGCTAAGGTGAAAGGATATGGAGTTCAAGGAGCCTGGGCCAGACAGTGGTGAGCCCCATCATCAAAATAATAATGGTTATTTTAACACTGAATGGGTACTTTGGAATAGAGTTTTATTAGGACTTAGCTTTGTTTTCACTTCTTTAAACATGTATTTGTATGGGTAAGTGCATAACACAGCAGACATGTCGAATTCAGAAGATAATTTGGGAGGGGGATTGATTCCTTCCATCCATTATGAAGGATGCAGGGATCAGACTTGATCTCTCAAGTCACTAGATTTAGCCATAAATGCTTTTACTTCCTGAACACCCCCCCCCCCCACGCACACACACCAAACATTGGTTTATCTTTTAAAAAAAAAATAAAAGGTTCTTGGTAACTATTCAGGCTAAATACCGGCAGTCAAGAGGTGTGACTCATATGCTAGTTACCTAAGTAACTATAGAATCAGACTATTCCATTGTGGTTCTCCTGTCATCATCAAAGCTAACAGCATGTTCCCTATCCTCTGTTATCATGGGTTTACATACCTTGCCAATGTTCCATGTTTTGATTTGCTGCAGTTCCAAGAGGAGTTGCTCATCATTACAAACTTTGAGTTTGTCTATTAAGGCTCTGCAGTCTGCAGGCTAAGAAAAACAAACAAGGATTCACAAAAGGTGTTTAAGAATGAGGGAGAAACAAAGAGAATGGGAAAAGGGACCCTTAAACCCACAAAGCAATTCAACTTTTGCTTATATAAGAGTAGATCTTTTAGATTACATTAGAAGCCTGTGAGAAAATACTTTAATTCCCAACAATCTACTATGGATTTGTTTATATCTGAATAAACCTGTATATGCAAACTACTTGAAATACACTGACAACAGAAATAAAGGAAATAAGCTAAGTAGCACTAAAAGCAAAATTAAATATCTGAAACATAGCGTAAAAGGTAACCAGAATGTCAGAAATACGGAAATGAGGGGAGAGAGAGGGAGGGAGGGAAAGGAGAGATGGAAAGAAAGAGAGGGGGTGGGGGAGAGCGCCAACCAGCCTGAAATGGAAAGACTAGCATTGATTTATTTTTCTACAATATTAAACCTTGAATTAGAAAGATCATAGAGCTTCTGAACTTTGTAAAACTAAGACTCTATTCTTACTTGGTGTTCCCATTTCCATACATTCCTGATCTCTTGTATTGATGAACAGGACCATTATCAGGTATCAAGGAGTGGATTGAGAATATATAATAAAGGTTCTGAAAGTGGAAAGGAAAATGGGATAGGGACTGAGACTGGGAAACATTCTATTAATGGACAACAGGTGGGAAGGTGATAATACTTTTTTATTTAATTCTATAAATGATGCCATGGGAATAAACCTAGCTTTGGAACCAAACAAATCTATGTTCTGTTTTTGGTTTAATGATTAGTAAACTATGGTGAGCCCTACTTACTATTCATTTACTTACCAGGAAAACACAACCTAATAAGCTAGCTTGGAGAGTATGTCCAAGTACCTGCCACTTAGCAAGTACCCACAATAGGAGATTTTTAAAAATGAGCATGCTGTCTTGATATTTATACAAAGAACATGGGATTTAGATTTAAAGTCATTCTCTCTTTGAATCTCATTCAAGAAAGAAATGAATAGTTAGATAGCACCTATATATCCAACAATGCTGTTGTGAAATCTAAAACTGGAGGAAACCCCAAAGAGTTCCATCGATTATAAGATATTTTTTTAAATAAAGATTTATTTATTATTATATGTAAGTACATTGTAGCTATCTTCCGACACACCAGAAGAGGGTATTTGATCTCATTACAGATGGTTGTGAGCCACCATGTGGTTGCTGGGATTTGAACTCAGGACCTCTAGGAAGAGAAGTCAGTGCTCTTAACCGCTGAGCCACTCTCCAGCCCCCGATTATAAGATATTTAAAGTTATGATTTTCTTTAAGCGAAATCCTCAACTTTGCTAGGATCTACTTCAAAATTTTTGTGACATGTAGGAAAAACTCCTAATACCAAATCCTTCTACAATCCAGGCTTGACCTCAGCCTCACTCCCTTTTAAGTTTAGATTGTAGGAAAAACAGTAAACAAGAATAACAGAAAACATGGAAAATTTGAAACACCAGTTCACACAGTTCATCTGCCCCTTTTCCACTTACTTGGATTAGTATCAAATATATCTATTTAAATTTCTAATGACATACAGATAGGCTAATTCAATGTTATGATTCTGTGGTAATACCCATTTTGTTGTTAAGACTTGAGTCCTATATATAATAACTTGGTATGTCCACTATTACATGGCATTTGATATCTCACACACCTATAGTACCCAAGCCAGATCTTGATTGAATGCAATCATGACAAACAGGTACAATACCTGAGTCTAATTGGACAAGCCATACAAGGCACAAGGGCAGCTTGACATATAGCCTGGACCTTTTACCATCTTTCCTAGAACTCAACCTCACTAATATTTCATTGTTGCCCACTGAATGCTTTAGATGTTATCAAGGACTAGACCAAAATAGTATACTTAAATGTTACTTCCCAAACTCGAGTATCAGTTTCTTGATCTTTGTGGTATATGGAAAAAATATAAACAACTGTCTCATTCTCTTGCTTAAATTTCTTGTTGAGATAGTCTCCCTATGTATCCCTCATTAGTCTTGAGACCTACCTGCCTCTGCTTCCCAGGTGCAGGACTAAAAAGCTTGCACCACCATACCCAACCCTTCTTGTCTCTCTTATTTTCAAACAATCATACTAACACCCTTTAAAAACTTGTGGCTGAGAGACTTGTTATTGCTGAATGAGAGGGAAAAGAGGGAAGGGTTAGGGGACAGGCAGACAGGGAGGAGGAAAGCAGGAAGGAGGAAGGAAGGAAGGAAGGAAAGAGTAAATATATGTGCAGACAGGAAAAACAGAGTTGGTTTTCTTCACCTTATGCTCTAGGGGCCAAGATCACTGAGATTAAATTGTAAGAGACTTTTACCTGGTGAACAATCTCATGGGCACCCAAAAACCTTTCATGACATGTTAGCCCCACCTCCAACCCAACTTTTCACAGGGTTCATACACATTAAATCTAAGGTGCTTGTGTTTTCTAATTATAAGGTTTACTTAGCTTTATAGTATCTTTCCTTTTTCTCTGTACATAAATGCAAACAAGTGGGACTGTCCCGACTCATAGGAAAAGGCAAGCCATCTGTCAGTTCAAAGCTGCTACCAGGATTTAC
The DNA here is from genome assembly GCF_947179515.1 of Apodemus sylvaticus. Classification (NCBI taxonomy): domain Eukaryota; kingdom Metazoa; phylum Chordata; class Mammalia; order Rodentia; family Muridae; genus Apodemus; species Apodemus sylvaticus. Next base: position 18,987,799 of record NC_067495.1, on the reverse strand, counting down.
ATGAATTTGTTTCCATTATCAAAAACCTTTGGGGAAATCCTTTGCACTGCTGCCAATATTCTAAGTGATCAATGAAAAACAAAAACATTTCTTAAAAATAAAACCTAGTACTGACACCAGTATGATCAATGAAAAAATTTTTCTTAAAAATTAACCCTAGTCCTGACACCTGTAAGATCAATGAAAAAAAATTTTTCTTAAAAATAAAATCTAGTACTAATCCCAGTATGAAAAACTAGACAATCTTTTCTGTTGCTGAGTAAAACAGGCAACCCAAGCCTTAAAACACATCTAGTCAGTGACTTTATATTCTAAGTAATCTGATAGAAGGTAGGAAGTTTACATCAAGTGTTTACTGTAAGAGCCTTACTTAGCATAAAAAATAAATTTTATTATTTTTTACTTAGCATAAAAAATAAAATTTGCATTTCTCTGATCACCTGTAAGATCGATTCTTTCTAGTTTACTGGCTTTGGTCCTTCTCTCAAAGGTTTTATGCCCATTTTTTCATTGGGATATTCATTTCTTCTATTGACTTAGAATAAAAGATATTAACTATTTTGGGTTACAAATATTTTCTCCAGCTTGTCATGCCCCATAACTCCCCCAAACAACTGAGCTTAATTGTTGTATTACAAAATTGTGGCATACAAAAACAGCACATAATTAACATAATTTACTGAGTTCATATGGATCCAAATACTTATTTTACCATCACCACATTTCAGGTGAAAAACGTATATATGACTCCGAGTTTCTTTGTGGCCCTTTGTATGTATATTTGTGTGTATTAAGAACAGTTAACATGAAGTTTATGCTCAACAAAATTCTTAAAGTACACAAGAAACTGACCAGTTACTGTAAGTTCTGAAACTTATCCTTTTTCTTTTCAAATAGGATATCACTATGTAGCACTGAACTTGTTGTTCTTTTGCCTCAGTCTCCTATGTGCTAGGATTAGATATGAGCCACCATACCCAACTTTTTACTCACTTGTTTTACTAAATTATACATAGCCATAGAACAATTCCCCCATTCCCTCCCATGATAAACATCATTCATTCTGTTGCCTACTTACATACCTTTTGACTATTTTAAATGCCCCATTTTAGAGGAATCATGCAGTATTTGTTCCTCTGTAATTAACTTATTTCACTTTTCATTCTTCTCATTCTTCTAGGAGGGGGTTAATTTAAAAAATATATAAGAAATCCTTCAGCTTCATGATGAAAAACCCCCAAATAACCCAATTTTAAAGTGGGCAAAGGAATTTGAAGACTTTTCTCTCCAAAGACAAATAAATGGCCAAATGGCACATACAAAGGTACTCAACATCACTAATAATCAGGGAAATGCAAATCAAAATCATAATGAGATATTACCTCATACCTGTTAGAATGGCTATTGTCATGTGTCCTTTTATTTTGGATATGGTATTTTACATTTCCATTTTGGTATTTTGTCCTTTGCTTTAATGCTTGGAAGGGCAATCCCCACCTAAGACAAGGTAAACATTCACCTGTATGTTCTACTTCTCCTATAATTTCTTTTAAAAATATCTGACTTTTGATGACTTATCTATAATTTACTATAGTAAAACAGTCCCCCGCACCATCCCACCCAATTTGTCTTGGCACAATTTATTGACTAATACTGTTTTTTTCCCACAATATATAATCCCTCTATTAAGATCTTATGTATGCTCGATTGTCCTGATTTTCAATTCTCATATAAATAGATTATTGCACTAATGGCACTGTCTTGTTTTAAAAATCTTAATTCCTTAAGACTTTTTTATTCACTTTTAAATGATAAAATAGTCATCAAAATTTAAAGATACCAAAACACATCAAAAACAGAATCAAATGAAAACAACTTACAATAATATTAATATGCTCAATAAAACATTGATATTCCAATGTCAAAATACAAAATAAAAGATAGAAGACTAATTAAAAAAGTCTATGAACTTACCATTTTTGTTTTCAAAACAAAACAAAAAAAACCTGTTAAGTTCTATTAGCTATAGTCAATTTTGATTCTACATCTCTTTTCCATTGTCATACTGTCTTTCAATGCTTATATTGTAGCCTAGAGTCCCTTTCAGGGACCAAATATCTACAAAGTATTTTTCACTATTTCTTTTTCCACTGGTCACTTAGCTGGTAACTTTTAATCAACAGAACTTAAAATGGCAAGTGTTTTTCTTCTAGTGTTCAGGATGGAACCCAAGGCCTCAGGCATGCTAGGCAAACACTCTACAACAGAGCTATTCCTCCTAGTTTTACAAGTATACTATAGTAATGCTTTGTATTAACTGGACATATTTATTTGGAAGATCAGAACTGCTGAAGTGGTCACAATGATTTTTTTTCCTGAAATAAAGAAAATGCACAGAGCAAATTTGGATACTCACAGCTTCAGTAGGTGTCTTTTTCAGTTTAGTCCTGTCTACTTTCATGTTTTCAGTTTTCTGCTTTAAGATCTGCAAAGAAAACCCCCAAAGTAATGAGAAGATAATGTTATGGATATTCTATAGCTCTACAGTCTTAGAGATACAAATATAGGATAGAGTATGCAAGATAGCTAGTATAACATTTAAGTTACGTTAATTTGATGGTATGGCCATTAGACAGAAAATGGTATCTTTAGATAAAACTAACCAACAATCCCTGTTTTAATAAACCCCAAACCAAACTAAGCCAAAACAAAAAAGCTTTTCTTCCTGTTATAAATATTTCAAATCTTTTATTGACACAGTTACGTATACAAGGTTTTTTGATAACTCAGGATGGAAAAACTCACTATAAGCCTCTAGTTATTGGGCAGCGGGGGGGGGGGGGGATTCTGTGAATTTAGACAAAGTTTTAAGGATGTACACAAACATTTAACATCATTAATCTATATTGCAAGAGTAGGTACAAAAGTGAAAAATAGTAGAGTACCAAAAGTCCCAAATAATATATTTAAAGTTGTAATTCAAATCTATTTTATGTGTTTTGTTCACATATACTTATGTACATCATAGAGGCCTGGGGCCCAGGAAAATCAGAAGCCATTGGATCCCCTGGAAGTAGAGTTAAGGATGGTTGTGAACTACCATACAGGTGCTAGGAAAACGTTATCTTAACTGTTTTCGGCGCTAGGATTGGTTTTTAAATTGACTATATAAATGATAAAAATATTACAGAAAATAACATGTTTGTGATTAAGTAAAAAGGTTATAACATGAATATAAATCTACTGAATCAGGCATCATGGTTCATACCTGTAACTCTAGACTGAAGTGAAAGATCAATGGGAATTCATGGCTAGGCTGGGCAACAGATAAAAACAAAAAAGCAACTAAATATAAATCTAGGTCTTAAGAAAATACTCTAGAGGGCTGGAGAGATGGCTCAGTGGTTAAGAGCACTGACTGTTCTCCCAAAGGTCATGAGTTCAAATCCCAGCAACCACAGGGTGGCTCACAGCCATCCATAACAAGATCTGATGCCCTCTTATGGAGTGTCTGAAGACAGCTACAGTGTACTTACATATAATAAATAAATCTTAAAAAAAGAAAATACTCTAGAAAGGAAATGAATAAAATATCACTTAATAATGCCTCTATCGAACTGTCTAAATTCTGCAGAACATTTTCTTAATTAATGATTGATGTGTAGGCAGGCCCAGCCCACTGTGAATGGTGACATCCATCCATGGTGGTCCTGGAATGTACAGGAAGGCCAAGCAGGGTGAAAAGAGCAAGCCAGTAAATCCTCTCCATGGCCTATGTCTGCTTCAGTTCACAAGCCTAGATTCCTGTTTGGGTTCCTTCTCTGACTCCTTTCAACAATAGACTGTATAATGTGGACACATAAGCCAAATAACCTTCCCCCCACACCACACCCTCCGCAGTGTTAATTCCCAGCTAAACACATGGATTACATCTGATGGTTTTAGCAATGTGCCTTAAAAGGAAGATAAATTGTCTTAAACAGACAATTCTTTTTTTAAAAAAAAAATTAGGAAACAATGTTTAAGACTACTAAAACTGCCCTGACAGTTTAATGTTTAATGCAATCACTTTAGTAAAACCAAGAAATTTGGAAGGCCCCAAAACAGGTAACAGCCTAATCAGATCCACATAATGCCTTTAACAATAAGTCTTTAAAACATACACTGATAAAGCATAGTAAGAAATCAACATTTGCTGGGCAGTGGTGGCACACGCCTTTAATCCCAGCACTCTGGGAGGCAGAGGCAGGCGGATCTCTGAGTTTGAGGCCAGCCTGGTCTACAGAGTGAGTTCCAGGACAGCCAGGGCTACACAGAGAAACCCTGTCTCGGAAAAAAAAAAAAAAGAAAGAAAGAAAGAAAAAGAAAAAAAAAGAAATCAACATTTCTCCTACTATCAAAGAGGACACATGCACAGTAGATTTCAGGCTCTTCAGAAAGATCTGGTGCTACTTAAGGTAACCAACCATAGGAGTTTCTGTCCTAATTACCTGTTTTGCTTGCTTATATCTATTCAATCAGTGAGTATTAAGGAAGACCTGGTAAAAATATTAGAAATGTTCTAAAGCATTTTATTTTGTCTTAATGATGGGCACATAATATTTAAATATTTATGAGGCCATGTCATTTTTGACACGCATATATATCAAGGTTAACAGCATACAATCTTTTCAAATATTTACCACCTAAAACATTTGGTTTAAACAGTGTCTGAGCACTAAACGACATTCTCCTATAATTAATATTTAGGAATATGTAACTACAAATTCCCTTTTGAAATTACTTCATAACTCCTATCAACAACTTCAAAATACCTAAAATGAGGCCAACTAGATCTGGACAACAATCTTAACCACTGAGTAGAAACCATATACTGAACAATTTATACACTCCCAGGTTTTTTTGTTGTTGTTCTTTTCTTAGAAAAGATTTTACAACTAACACTAGATCTATAATATAGATATATAATATATATATATAACAATATATATATAGATAGATATAGATATATAAAATGGTGGATGTTTTCCCTTTAGAATGACGAGGAACTCAACTCAAAGTATACTCACCACTTTATTCAAAGACAATGTTGGAAGTTGTAGTCCTTAATAGTATAACACACAAAAGAAAGTAATGGGCATACAGACCAGAAAATAACAACTCTCCCCATTTCTAGACAAGTATTATCTATATTAAAAAAAATCCCAGGGCTGGAGAGATGGCTCAGCAGTTAAGAGCACCTGCTCTTTCAGAGGTTCTGAGTTCAAATCCCAGCAACCACATGTTGGCTCATGACTATCGGTAATGAGAACAGATGCCCTCTTCTGCTGTGTCTGAAGACAGCTACAGTGGATTCACATATATAAAATAAATCTTTAAAGCAGAACGAGGTGGCTCAAAGCTTGTAATCGCAGCACTCTAGGAGGCAGAGGCAGGCGAGCGGATTTCTGAGTTCGAGGCCAGCCTGGTCTACAGAGTGAGTTCCAGGACAACCAGAGATACACAGAGAAACCCTGTCTTGAAAAACAAAAAAAAAACAAACAAACAAAAAAAAAACCCCACACTTATAAAACCATCCCAGAATGGCCAAGTAGATGATTTAGTGATACACTTGCAGTATAAGCACAAGAATGTGAATCCAGTTCCCCAGAACCGAGGTAAAAGTCTTTAACTACATACAGTGAGTGGGGCAGGTGAGGTGAAAACAAGCAGATGCTGGGGTCTCATTTCAGTCAGTCAACCAGAAGTGGAAAACATCAGGTTCAGTCAGAGACTCAGTATTAAAAAATATGATAGAGAGCAATAGAGCAAGGCACTCAAAGCTGAACTCTGCTTCCACATACATATACACTGGCAAATACTATACACGAGCACTGGTACCATTAAGATTCAACATAGTAGAGATGTCACTGACAAGTTTAACATTATTCCTACTCAAATCCCAGTTAAGACTTGAAAGTAAATCTTAACTAGTACAAAATGTGCATGGAAAAGCAAAGGGAAGACAATAGCAAAAACAACTTGGAAAAATAAAAATGACAAATCACTATTTTTGACAGTTCACATGTTTACATAAAAAATTTAGTTTTCAAGTCCCACTCCCTATCTATCTGCTCTTTCCCATTCCTGCTGGAACCCCTTCTTCACAGGAAGACCACTCCTACTTTCACTATTTCTTTTTGTATTCCACTGAGTTGAAATTAAAATCATTGGTGGAAGGTTATTTGTGGAAGCAAGAACAACAGTAGGTGACTACTGAAGAAAACAAACCCCAATAATCCTTAACTTACCAGTGTGTGTGTGTGTGTGTGTGTGTGTGTGTGTGTAATCTGGTCTCAGGGGTGAATCACTCTTTGGAGACAGAGTATTGCTATGTAGGGTCAGTTTGTCTCCCTGTAGTGATAGGATAACAAGCATGCAAGGCATCTAACCCTCTTTTGAAGGGTAGGGTCAAACCGCTTTTTATCTAAGCAATACCTTAGAAAATTTAAATTGTTATGTGTGCTCACATGCACCTGTGATATGCATGCATGCATGAGGAGGTCAGAAAACAACTTTGCAGGAGTTGGTTTCTTTCCTTCAACCATGTAGGTAGGGTTGAGATGTTGGATTCAGGCTGAAGCTGGTTTTTTGGGGGTAGCTTGAGGGATTTTTGTTTTAAACAAGAATAAAGCCCTGCACTGGCTGTCCTGAAATTCACTATGCATACCAGGCTAGCCTTGAACTCTGAAGACACACCTGTTTCTTAAATGATAAGCTTAAAGCCAAGCACCAGCATGCCTAGAGTATTAGCTACTAATTTGTCTGGCTTTTTGAAACAGGGTTTCTGTTTCTCACTGGTTGTTCTAGAATTCTTCTATGTAGACCAAGGCTGTCCTCGAATTCAAAGATCAACCGATTTCTGCCTCCCAAAAGGTAGTGCTCCCAAAAGGTAGGACTAAATAAAGACTTGCATCACTGTGACTCCTGGATAGTTACTATTTTTTATATTAAACAGATACAAACCATGTATGTATGGTCTCCAACATATTTAAAGTATGGTTTTGTTTTTCTTTAGTGCTGAATAGTCCATTTTACATATATTTCAGATTTCCACTATCCATTTATCCATCAATCCATCATGATGGACATCTAAATTTGATAACATTTCCTTGGAATAGTAAATAGAGCAGCAATAAACATGGAAGTGGAAGTATCTCTATGGTAGGATATAGAGTTTCGAGTATATATATCCAAGAGTGGAATGCTGGGTCATTCAGTAAGTCTTTTTTTAATTTTTTGAAGCAACCCCATGCTGGTTCCCAAATTAGTTGTATTAATTTGCACACTAAGCAGCAATGAATAATTGTTTTGTGTATTTTTACTCCATCTTCTGGTACTTGAGAACAAATAAGTATTCCTCTTTCCCTATTTCCTTTCCCTCAAACATCTGTCAGATTTCTTGATAGATAGCTATTGTCATTGAGTAAAATGGTATATCAAAGTAGTTTTATTTGCATTTCCTTGATGACTGGGATGTAAACACATTAAAATTGTGTTTCAACACTGGATAGTCGGCTCAGAAGTTAAGAACACGGGCTGCTCTTCCAGAGGACCTGGGTTCAGTTCTCAGTACCCACATAGCAGCTCAGGAGACTCCACACTCAGGGAACTCAGGGCCCTCTTCTGGCCTTCAAGGTCATTGGGTGTACATATACACACATACAGGCAAACACTCAGAATAAGGTAAAGGCATCTTTTAAAAAATCCACTAATGAAATGTTGTTTTTCTTCTTTTTTCTTTCTCGAGACAGGATTTTCTCTGTGTAACCCTGGCTGACTTGGAATTCGCTCTGTAGACCAGGCTGGCCTCAAACTTAGAGATCCACCTGCCTCTGCCTCTGCCTCTGCCTCCCAAGTGCTGGGAATAAAGGTGTGTGCCACCATTGCCCAGCAATGCATTCTCTTTTAAATAGAGAAAAAACCCAGCTAGTTAGCATGAAGAAAATATTTGCTAAAAAAGGCATCAAGGTAGCTAGGACATGGTTCACAGGTAAAATGCTTAGTTTAATCCAAAGTAGCAGAAGACAGAGTAAAGACACAGAAAACAATTCAAAATAAACAAAGAATAGAAAGCCAACAAAAACAAACTAATAAAGTTTTTAATGGATACCTTACCAGAGGGGATATACAGATAGAAAATCAACTAATGAAAAGATGCTACACAACAAGAGACTGTGATAATCAAAAGTGAGATTTCACTATACTTCTTACAATGACCAAACTTGGAACACTGACATCAGAGTATTAGCAAGTGTTAGAACTAGAACTCCCTTAGATTGCCTGGAAAATGGATAAAATGGCTTTACAGAACTAAACACATTCATAAAGTATGACCTAGTATTTACATTCCTTGGTATTTGCCCAAAGGACTTGAAAACTTATGTCAACATAAATACATACTGGCATACAACTCCGCAATCTTTGGAAAAACCTATTCTTCGGTTTAAAAAAACTATGGTGTATCAGACTAAGGAATATTTAGTACTAAATAAGCTATCAAGAAATAGAGGTGGAAAACTCTCAAACTCTGATTATTAAACAAAAGAAGTGAATTTGAAAGACCACATATAGTGCCTTTAATCTCAGTGCAGAAACAGGTGGATCTCCAGAGCTAAATATATAGTGAGACAATAAACAAAATGTCAACCTGAAAAACAAGCCATAAACATAACAGGCTACTCTAATTATATGGAATTCTTGGAAAATATAGAGATAATTTTAAAAAAAAAGACTATTGATTGCCAGAAGTCAGTGAATAAAGTACAAAAGTTTTAAGACAATGAAATTATTTCATGATAGGCTAAATACATGCTATTATAAATACAGTCAAGCTCCCAAAATTTCTAATGCCAAGGGTAAAATAAAATGTAAACTATAATCTTTGGGTGATTCATTAACTGTAACAAATATGCTATTCTAGTAAAGGAATGTTGATAATATAGAATCATTTACAGTGGAAACAGTTACAAATTCTTTGAGACAATGTTTCTCTACATGACCCTAACTATCCTGGAACTCAGAGACCCACATAACCTCCCAAGTGCTGGAACTAAAGATACATGCCAATCCTGTTCAATTTCTATGTGAATTAACCACTTAAAAAATCTTCTAAACAAAGTACCTTAACCACTAAATAAAATAAATATATAATAACCACGTCACTGTTATGTACCAAAAACTGTAGAATCTTCCCAAAAATAAGCACCTGGCTCTAATTAAAACTGTTTTGACTATAGATACTATATTAATCAGGCTGTCTGGAAGAACATAAAAGCCAGGTAATGCAGGAAAGCAATTTACTGAAAGAGTATCATATCATCTAGTAGCTCAGAGAACTGACAGGAGCCTACATCTACATTCTGAAAATGGCAGAATTTAAGGAAACCAGGTAACCATATCCAAGGGTTGCATACAAAAGCAGTTTAGTTGGGGATGCTTCTGCTGCCAATACTGACTTTAGATGCCTAAAAGGTAACTGAAAGACCTGTATGTAAACCATCTCAGGTCCCAAATTCCAAGTATGAGCATCTGATGAATAGTGCTCCCCAACACAAATCCGAAGCCCCCCAAAAACCCCACAAAGAGATGCTCCCTATAACCAGTGAACAGCTAATCTGTTTTCTATCATTCAACTGCAAAAAATAGTAATAGTTCAAAAAGAAATGAAAGATAGCAGTGTCCTTGAGATATCAATTAAAATTCTGAAGTTTGTTCCCAGTTCAAAGCTACTATTCTAACAAGAAGTATTTACTTAGTGCTCTCTATAAGCAAAACAATACCCTGTATTTAAAAGAAATGTTATTTATGAACATTCAAGTACCCTGCCAGGCTGACAGACATACTTAATGATTCCAAAAACAACTTGTTTTAAGGAAGGCACATAACAGTGTTTTCCAGTAGTGCCTATCTAACAATTAAAGCACTCTAAATAATTTACTTTGAAACATGTCAGAGACTTGACATTATTATTATTATTATTATTATTATTATTATTATATTATCATTATTATTATGATGGTTTTTAGAGACAGGGTTTCTCTGAGTAGCCCTGGCTGTCCTGGAACTCACTCTGTAGACCAGGCTGGCCTCGAACTCGGAAATCCGCCTGCCTCTGCCTCCCAGAGTGCTGGGATTACAGGCGCGCACTACCTCAGCCTGGCTCTTCAGTGAGTTTTGTTATGTAGTCCAAACTGGCCTTGAATTTAAGATCCTCCTGTCTTGGTGCTGTCCTGCCTTGCCTTGCTTTGCCTTCCCTTTTCTTTCTAGGCATGTTTTTTTTTGTTGTTGCTTTGTTTTTGTTTTTTTCCAGACAGGACTTCTCTGTTTAGCTCTGGCTGTCCTGGAACTCACTCTGTAGACCAGGCAGCCCTCGAACACACCTTTAATCCCAGCACTTGGGAGGCAGAGGCAGGTGGATTTCTGAGTTCAAAAAACCAAAAAAACCAGAAAAAACAAAACAAAAAAAACAAAACAAAAAACATCACTGAAAAGGCTAACATGAGAGTCCCCACAGTCCATGTGACAGTTATAGGTAGAAAATAACTTAGCTTCTCGTTATATTAACATAATAATGATTACTTATATAGAGTTTTGAATAGCACAAATACTAGGATCATATTCTACCTAATATCTTAAATCTTTACTAGGAAATCTCCACTTCCCTTGACCATTCATGACAAAATATCTACCACAGGGTGGGTACATTGAAAAACAAACAAGGGGCTGGAGAGATGGCTCAGTGGTTAATAGCACCAGCTGCTCTTGCAGAGGTCCTGAGTTCAAATCCCAGCACCCACATGGGGGCTCACAACCATCTGTATGTAATGGGATCTGATGCCCTCTTCCAGTGTGTGTGAAGACAATGGTGTACTCATATAATAATTAAAAAAAGAAAAACAAACAAAACAAAATATAAAAAACCTTACCTGACAGTTGCTGACAGGGACTCAGTTATTAAGACAGCATGCACAAGACCTGTGCAAGCTCAAGCCAGACAAAATTCCAAAATGAAGAGGAGGAGGTAGGCATGAAACTCTACCACTGACTGAGATTCTATTAGCATTTAATAGATGCTGGGAGAGTCAGGTTTCTTTAATGGTGGGTAGAAGTTGACAACAACACCAGGATAGGCCCCACGCCCAAAGGTGGGGGCAACACAAATTAGACCCCCAACACACTCAACTTGAAATGTTTAAAAAAAAAATTTCAAGTTGAGTGTGTAGGGAGGTGAGGGGGGATCAGGAAGGAATTACTGAATATGATTTTTTAAAAAAGCATTATATAAAAAAGTCAAGGAATAGATAAAAATTACAATATCAGAATTTGCCTCTGGGTGGTAGTGATGTACATGTACATCTTTAAGTCCAGTACTCAGGAGGCAGAAGCAAGCAGTTCTGTGAATTTGAGCCCAACCTGGTTTACAAAAAGTTCCAGGTCAGCCAGGGCTACTCAGAGAACCTTGTCTCAAAAAACTAAAAAGGATTTGCCTCTAGATGGCAGAAAAATACATACTTTTATTTATGCTTTATATTTTTTATATCCTTCCAATGTTTCTATAAGTCATGCATTCACTTACAATGAACCTTCATCACTTGTAATTATTTTCATTACAGAAGATTAGTAGTCCTTGAGCCAAATAACATGGACCAAATTTAAAACAGTATTACTTAAGACAAATGCCTTAGTTGTTTTGTTTCCAAACCTTGACAGAGAGTACTCAATTTCTATTGGTATGTGAAAGGTACCATAAACAGACACAGGACAGTCAGATGGGCAGACGCACGCATGCAAACACACACCCATACCACACACACACACACACACACACACACAGTGTGGTACTCAAAGTTAAAATTTCAAGTGAAAACTGTGGTAACATTTAAACAAACAAAATAAGAACACTAAACGCAAATCCCATAAAAGAATATACTTAATACATTTTGCCTTGTCGTGATTACTTTTTGCCTCTTGTCCTTCACTAACCAGAGGTAGGAGCAGCACTGACCATGTCAGAAAGCAACAAGCTGAACCTTAAAATAAAAACCAATGAAATGTATGTGTATGAGACTGGAGAGATCACTGAGTGATCTTGGTTTTTATTTTAAGAGCACTGACTGCTCTTCCAGAGGTCCTGAGTTCAATTCCCAGCAACCACATGGGTGGCTCTCAACCATCTGTAATGGGATCTGATGCCCTCTTCTGGAGTGTCTGAAGACAGCGTCAGTGTACTCATAAGTAAAATAAGTAAATCTTTTTTTTTTAAAAAAAAGGAAAAGAGTATATGAACTTAAAGAAGTGGAGAGGTATCTGGAAAGTTTGGAGGGAGAAATGGGAAGGGTTTGGAGAGGTATCTGGAAAGTTTGGAGGGAGAAATGGGAAGCATTTGTAAACATAATCTCAAAAATTAAAAAAAATCACTTTTAGAATTCCTGACCAAACCAACCAAACAAAAACACAAAACTCCAGCCTACTACTCACTATTGATTACAGAGTTACAGATTTCACTGATTACCTGATTTGTTAAGGACTCAGCATAATTTTTAATCCTTTATCTTATCTTCATTCCAATAAATATAGCCAAGATTTTACTCTATCACACGTTAATATTTAACCCTCATGCAGCTTGAGGAATGAAGACTGAGACCAGTTTACTAAGGCCAAAAAGCATCTACAGGCAGGGATATGGATGCAAATTCAAACTACCAACTACACTCACCACACCTCACTACAGACACCAGTATCCCTATCCTCAGCTACATAAAATGACGTGGGAGGATTGTTCAGCGAAATCTAACTATGACCTGGAAGTAAAATGAAATAACAAGCAGCAGCCTTTACTCACCCCCCAAAAATCTGGAAATTCATTTGCAGGCATTGCTTGGCAATCTCATAAAAAATCTGAATATACTAAAATCTCTGATAAAAATGTGTATGCTTCCCAGATGACTTTAATCTTATCACTCAGGAGACAAGAGCAGGTGGATCTCTATGGGTTTGAGGCCAGATTAACCAATGGAGCAACTTCCAAGACATCCAGGGCTAAATAAACAGAGTGTGTCTCAAAAAACCAAAGGAACAAAAAAGCATGCATGCTTCTATGCACCAAAAATCACTCAAGGAAAATGATGAAAATACCAACAAAGAATGTGAAATCTACAATGATGTAAGTGATAATTGGTAGCTGAGATGGTCTTCTACCCTAAGATGCTCAGAAGCTAGAGTTCCAGGAGTCATCTTTCTGGTCATCAATTCACAATATTAGACAAACTAGAACTTGAAGAACTAGGCAATACAATAGCCATCACTGGGATCACTGAAGTTGCACATTATCGACTGTCAACAGACAGAAAATAGCAGGCCAAGAAGTTCTTGATATTCTCAATAATAAAATAAAATCATCGCAGGGAGGTGGTGGCGCACGCCTTTAATCCCAGCACTTGCAGGCAGAGGCAGGTGATTTCTGAGTTCAAGGCCAGCCTGATCTACAGCGTGAGTTCCAGGACAGCCAGGGCTATATAGAGAAACCCTGTCTCGAAAATACAAAAATAAAATAATAAAATCATCTATGCATTCAATTGGTGCTTGGGAATAATCCTAGTCTACATTCCTTACAAATTATCTCTTGTGTGGCCAGACTTAGTGGAAAAGATCAGTTATATAATGACTGGTGTTAAGACTCATCTATCTTAGCCGGGCGTGGTGGCGTATGCCTGTAATCCCAGCACTTGGGAGACAGAGGCAGGGGGATTTCTGAGTTCCAGGCCAGCCTGGTCTACAGAGTGAGTTCCAGGACAGCTGGGGCTACACAGAGAAACCCTGTCTCGAAAAAAACCACAAAGACTCATCTATCTTACCATCACATCCAGTTTCTAAGATTATAAGTACCCTTTTCTTTGCCCATTTCTAAAAGAAAATTATGAAATTGTCCTTTCAACTACTATTCTTTATAAAATTTCAGAAACTTGTCTACAAAAAAATCCAGTTCATACCTAATAAGCAAATTTTACCACAGACAAATCAATTGGCGTTCAGGAAAATATTTTAATCTGTTGGAAATCAAGTCACTTAAAACTTAACTCACTTCCCCTGAAACTCCTTTTAGAAACTAAACATAGCCGGGTGGTGGTAGTGCTAGCCTTTGATCCCCCTAGCAATTGGGAAGCAGAGGCAGGTGGATCTCTTGAGTTCAAGGCCAGTCTGGTCTACAGAGCAAGTTCCAGGACAGCCAGGGCTATATAAAGAAACCCTGTCTCCAAAAACAAAAAACAAAAAAAAAAGAAGAAAAAAGAAAGACAAAAAGAAAAGAAAAGAAAAGAAAAGAGAAGAGAAGAGAAGAGAAGAGAAGAGAAGAGAAGAGAAGAGAGAAGAGAAGAGAAGAGAAGAGAAGAGAAGAGAAGAGAAGAGAAGAGAAGAGAAGAGAAGAGAAGAGAAGAGAAGAAAAAATAAAAAAAGAAACTAAAACATACCTGGATATACCTAATACCTAACTCAGTTCTGGGGTAGAGACTGTCATATATTTTTTTAAGTTTTATCAACCTTGAGAGCAGTATCTGCTTTGCCAATCCTTGAATGACTTAGAAACCTGCTTCAAAATAATGGAAGGAGGGAGTAGGGTATAAATAAAACCACAGCCACATGCTGGATTAACTGTTAGTGGCAGGTACATAGGTGTTTATTGTACCATCTCCATATAAGTATGCTAAATTAAGGCTCTTTCCTGCCAGATCTCTAATCCCATCATCACATTATTACAAAAGCAATATTCCTAAAACTCTTAACTATAATAAAGCAGCAGCCAAGGCCTGCATCTCTCTCACTCTCTCTGTCATTGGCAAGATGACATTATATAGTATTTTTCTCATGCTTTGGCCTTGTTAAGCTTCACAAGGTCTCTTCCTTAGCACTCAAGACTTTTAATAAGTTGACTCCTATGTGTCCCTAAAAGTTAAGCTTAAATGTTACCTCCTCTCTATGAGGCCAAGACACCTCTCCCAAGGTAAAAGTGAAGCCCTTATTTCCAATTTTACCCTCAATCCACATACCATTTTACCTGATACTTTCTTCACAAGTTGTGTATGTTGGGTCTGTACCATACCTGTCCTTTTTTTTTTTTTTTAAAGCTTTATTTATTTTATGTATGTGAATACACCGTAGCTCTCTTCAGACACACCAGAAGAGGGCACTGGATCCTGCTGCTATTTTCTGTCATGATTGTGGACCACCATGTGGTTCCTGGGAATTGAACTGAGGACCTCTGGTAGAGCAGTCAGTGCTCTTAACCACTGAACCATCTCTCCAGCCACCCCCAACCTCTATCTGTCTTTGTATCCTTGACACCAGCATAGAAACTATCACAAAAGATCCCAGATTATAGAAATATAAACAATTAAAAATAGAGGTAATAACATTAACAATTATATTAGTACACAAAAGCACAAAGATAAACTGAAAATAACAAAACCCACATAATCTTTCCAATGTAAATATGTTCCCATTTAAGATTTTTATTTTATTTGCAACATTTTTTGAGATTATAATTACATATCTTCCTTTTCCTTTTCTCCCTTCAACACCCCCACCCTTCCTTGGTCTTTCAAATTCATTGTCCCTCTGTTCAATTCTGTGTATACACATACTTACAACGTATATACCTAATACGTAAGTATACCTTCCCCAGTCTGTATAATCAAGTCTTTCAAAAAATGAAATGATATAGGTAGCCAATGAGAGCATTTATCTAGCATGCACAAAGCCCTTGACCCCCAGAACAGCAAACAAAGTGGGGAAAGAACTGGGTTTTTCACAGATTAAAATATACTCTGTGTGTGTGTGTGTGTATATATATATATATATATACACACACACACAAACAAGTACACACAAACACACAGCAAGCACTTTACTGAGACATATCCCCATTCCGTTCATGACTTGAACAATCCTAAAGAAAGCTAAGGTACTGCTTTAACCATTGAGAATGTTTTTACATATCCCTTATATTTATGAACCACAGACACATGAGTTATTGTCATACATAATAAAAACAGTATCAGATTATCAAAGAAACAGAACTCTATTCCCTTTGCAACATTTAAGCTCCAATTTTTCCATGCCCCTGGGTTTAAAGGAAAACAAGTAATATCTTTAACGATTATTTCCTATATATGGGGAATACTGTATACCTGGAAAAAAATCCTTCTAGGTCTTTCCTGAAAAAAATATATATATAAAAAAACCCCACAAGCATGGTATAAAATTAAAATGCTTGTTTGTGTATACATACATACACACACACACACACACACACATATCTTAAAAGCAAAGTTTTACTTGAAAATATAATAGGCAAAAAAATTATGGAAGAAGAGATCCCTATGTGATTTATTTATCTGCTTCTAGACACATCAAGTTTCCTTTTTGAAGTTAAAAGTAGAGGAACACTCCTGGATGTGAAGTAAAAGTTAAATACCACACAAAAAAGGCTAGTCTGTAAAGTATCACTTAAAACATTCTATCAAATCCTTTTTTGGGAGGTTTTAGACATAAATGAGCTACAATAATCTCTGTAAAATAAGTGAAAGACTAATTCATAAAAATGTATGGCAAAAAGTAAGGTAAACTCTCATTTGTTCTATTTCTTTCTGCGCCAGATCAATTCAAGAGCTATCATTTTTATGCAAGATATTCTATGAATGAAAATTTATATGCAGATATCATCAAAAGAAAAAAAGACGAGGTACCATTCACCCTTTCTACAAATTACGCATGAAGGATAACTTAAGTATCTATTAACCTCCAAAGTGGTAGACTAAGTGCTGGTATTATAACTAAACTATAATCTACTTTAATAACAATCAGATTGAGAGACCTTGGTCTTATTCTCAAATTAAGTCTCTATTATTTCTCCTGAAGTTAAGTAGCCAAGTAAATAATATATAGCATATCAAAGATTTTAACTGGATCTCAACTATTTTGAGGTAGTTCAAACAAATTTGGAAGGAATATGCTGAGATGAAGATTCAACTAAACAGTTTCAGAGAAATTATAGCAGTTATCAGTATGACTACAAACTCTTTTACTGAAAAGTAATGATGAAAACCATCTCCGCCGGGCGGTGATGGCGCACACCTGTAATCCCAGCAGTCTGGGAGGCAGAGGACCTCACACTGGCTAGGCAAGTACTACTGTACCCTAAAGGATATCCCACCACTTTTTCTTCCTTCCTTCCTTCCAGACAGGGCCTTGAACTCAGAAATCTGCCTGCCTCTGCCTCCCAAGTGCTGGGATTAAAGGCATGTGCCACCACTGCCCTGCAAAATAAACCTTAAAAAAAATAAACACAATGGGATCAGAAAGATAGTTCAGTGGTTAAGAACATTAACTTCTCTGCCAGACCCAAGTTCTATTTTTAGCATCTACATTAGAGCTCAGAACCAGATAACCCAATGTCTTTTCTGGTCTCCACAGGCACCAGGCACAAACAAGTCACAAATATACTTGCAGATAAAACTCCCAAATATTTAAAATGAACATATTTACTTCCATATACATAAATGCAAAACCAAAAATTTCAGTTGATACTACCCTCTGATTCAGGGCCAACTATAAATCAACAGCCAAATATGATTATAATACATTAATAGTCAACCAATGCCAGGCACTGGTAGTATATGCCTTTAATCCCAGCACTTGGGAGGCAGAGGCAGGTGGATTTCTGAGTTCAAGGCCAGCCTGGTCTACTGAGTGAGTTCCAGAACAGTCAGGGCTATATACAGAGAAACCCTGTCTTGAAAAAACAAAACAAAACAAAACAAGTCAACCAAAACTCTAGATGTAATAAGAATGACAACTAGGAATCACTAGTTTCTACACAGCAAAGAGAACTTAGAATAAAACACCAAAAGAATGGAAGAAACTCTTTGCCTGCTATTTAGCTGAGAAAGATTAATACCCAAATGGTCAAATGAACAAAAGAATTGCAAATGGTCAAAAAAGCCTATATAAACAAAGTACATCTGATATATGCATTTTTTCTAAATAGCCAATATATCGAACCACAATTTAAAACAGTTTAGAAAAAAAATGGACTTTGAAAACATCATTTTCAGAGCTGGAGACATGGCTCAGCGGTTAAGAGCACTGACTGCTCTACCAAAGGTCCGGAGTTCAATTCCCAGCAACCACATGGTGGCTCACAACCATCTGTAATAAGATCTGACACCCTCTTCTGGGGTTTTTGAAGACAGCTACAGTGTTCTCACATAATCAAAAAAAAATTTAAAAATCTTAAGAGTTAGCTGTGATGGCTTTCACTTGAAATTCAAACATTAGGGACTTTAAGGCAGTAGGATTGGCACAGATTTGAGGCTAGCCTCAGCTACATAGTGCCAGGTCAGCCTGGGCTAAATAAGACTGTCAAAACAAAAATTCTTCCTAAAAGCAAACCAACAACAAAAACACCCTTAAAAAATAGTCCATAACATGACAGTGGAAACGTTCAAATTATGAAGTATGAAATTCTCAAAGAATAGAAATGATTTTAAAAGGCTACAAATTGGACTCATACTGGAATATAGATCAAAGATGTGTTTATAGGTGGAGGGGCTTTCTTTGGAGTCCTGCCTTTTACTTAAGTTTCTTTTGGCAAAGTTTCCCCCTGTGAGGAAACTTCTGTACTTTCATAAATTGACACCTAGTAGCACATTTAGAAATAAAAGTTGCTTAGAGGAAACCTACAGCACAGTGGCACAGTACTGGGCTGTTTAACTTGTGCATGGTGCCTAACTAACTCCACCACTATACTATACACCAGTATACTATACACTACTATATAATAGCTATAGCCAAGTTATTACCCTTAAAATGAGCCTGATATGTATAAGTTCTCTGTTCCAACTTTTCTGGTGGAATTTGGAGAAGATTCTACTATTTAAAAGCTGCTTGTGCAGCCATGAATCACTTAACAGAAATATAAGAAATGCACTGTTAGGGAGATTTCATTATTGTGGAAATATCCTAAAGTAAATGTCTACAAAGATTGCTACTCAGAGCCAGGCGGTGGTGGTGCACGCCTGTAATCCCAGCACTCTGGGAGGCAGAGGCAGGTGGATTTCTGAATTTGAGGCCAGCCTAGACTACAGAGTGAGCTCCAGGACAGCCAGGGCTATATAGAGAAACCCTGTCTCCAAAAAAAACAAATCCAAAAAACCAAAAAGACAGCTACTCAGTAAGCAATATAATTTTCTGTATCTGTAATCCATTACTGATCTCTCCCACCAGTAAAAATAATCTTGCATAATGAATGTTTCAACACCAGGTCTGGTGGCACATTCTTGAAATTGCAGAAATCTTAATGTCATCTTCCACTACAGAATACATTCCTGACAACTATACAGGGAGTTTCTGGGCTACATAAGGTATAGTCTCAAAACAAACCACAAACAGAAACTATATTGTTAAACAGCACATGACTATAATTTGTCTTCTAAAGGTAGAGATCTATACTACCATGAAGCTAATCTTTACTTTTTTTCATAGTAATGGGATTATTTTTAATTTAATTCTTTGTATTCTACTCTCATATATTACATTCAACTATAGAGTTCCCTCCCCCCTCTCCTCAGTCCTTCCATCCACCTTCCCCTATAAATTGCTGTAACATTCTGTCTATCCTCATACTGTACATACTAGCGTTCCAGTGTGATTTATAAATCTCCCACCAAGTTCTCCATCCCTGTTGCTTATCTTTGTAAATGACATTTTGTATTTATTTTGTATGGTCTACATAGGAGTGTGGGTGAGTATGCAACAGTGCATGTATGAATGTTAGAGAACAAATGCCAAACATTAGTTCTCTCCTTCCACCATGTGGATCCCTAAGTTAGAACTCAAACTTGGGGCTGGGCGGTGGTGGCGCACGCCTGTAATCCCAGCACTCCGGGAGGCAGAGGCAGGCGGATTTCTGAGTTCGAGGCCAGCCTGGCCTACAGAGTGAGTTCCAGGACAGCCAGGGCTACACAGAGAAACCCTGTCCCGGAAAAACCAAATTCAAAAAATAAATAAATAAATAAATAAATAAATAAATAAGAGCTCAAACTTGGTAGCAGTTGCCTTTAACCTGTTGAACCATCTTACCAGCACCCAATTGCTCATCTTTTGTACCTCCACTATGTGGCACCAATGAGTATGTCCTTAGAAAAAAATAGTTTATTTTGCATAAATATTATTGCCCTCATTTAAAGGATGAGGAAACTAACTCAATTTGCCCTAAGTAACATAGCCATTACCTATTTATTTCACACAAATAATGGCCTCATCTTTATAGAGCACTCTATAACTACAATATCTTAAAATATTATAATTAATATTTTACTACATAATCATTACATATTATGATACTTAAAGACTCAATACAACCTATAAAGTATATTTTAAGTTTTATATAAACCTTTATATACAGAAACATGTAAGTATAGGATTTTGATAAGCATTTTATAAGTAATATAAATTCAGTAAAATATCCTAGACACATTCAAATATTAATTTGTATACTATTCTTTATATACTTGATTACTAATAACTGGATATAAGAGTCTCTATATGTACATGCATTTTAGGGCCAGCAGAAGAAAAGAGGGAAAAAGGAAGCAGGCAGTTAAAAAAAAAACAGGACATAGGCCTCAGACCAGATACAGGTTTATCATAAGACTGTAAACTAGCATGGTAAAAGCAACTGCCATGTGTCACTGTAAGCGCTCACCTTGAACCAAACACTTATTATTACCTTGGACTCATAGAAGACAATTGCAAGGTTTCTCAACATAGCAGTCCTATAGGCTGAGGAAGCACACAAGAATTAGAAAACCTATGCTTCTTGAACTAAATGAAGAGAGGCAAGATACAAGAATGAAAATGAAAATCTTACATTACTTTAAAAATGAACAGAGCTAGGTGTGCACACCTAAATGGAATCTTAGCATTCCGAAGGATAAGGCAGGAGAATCACATGCTCAAGGCCAGCCAGCACCAAATAGCCAAGAAAACAAAAACAAGAACAGTTTCCACTTACAGAACCATATATGGTACTTTAGATATAATATAAAATAAATGGTTATAAAAGAGTTAATATTCAATAACTCTTTCCTAACATGCTGGCGAAACTGGTAACTGTTCAAAGGACTCATCACAGATTAATAATGTGGTGGCAGAACCTTGAATAGAAAGACAATTAACAGTAAACAGCCATAGCTGGGCAGTGGTGGCGCACCCCTGTAATTCCAGCACTTGGGAGGCAGAGGCAGGTGGATTTCTTGAGTTCAAGGCCAGCCTGGTCTACAGAGTGAGTTCCAGGACAGCCAGGGCTATACAGAGAAACCTCGTCTTGAAAAAACCAAATCCAAAAAAAAAAAAAAAAAAAAAAACCCAAAACCAAAACCAAAACCAAAAAACAAAAAAGAATCCTCCCAGATAAAAGAATGGACACTTGAACTTCAAAACATTAGCTTCAGAATGTTTATATCCATGAGTACCTAGGTACACACATTTACATAACCTTCTGAATCTAGCAGGGAACCAAAACATCTATCAAAGGCTGTGTGTAGAGGCTAGAGCCAGCTCAATAATTAAGAGAGAGACCTGCTCTTCAAGAACTGGAGTTTGGTTACAAGAACCACAATGGCCTGTAACTACAGCTCCAAAAGATCTGATACCCTTTTCTGGCCTCCATGGGCAAACATACACTGCATACACAAAGACATTAGGCATTTAAAAAAAAAAAAAAAAACAAAGCTATGCTTAAAAAGAGAAAAAAGTTGAATGTAGATCATACCTGTAATCCCAGCACTCAGAAGACAAAAGCGGGAGGATAAAATTGTGAGCTTAAAGCCAGACTGGGCTACATAGTGAATTCCAGGCCAGACCTAAAAAGAAAAGGAACTAAGAAGATGCTCAGTCAGTAATATGCTTACTTGCAAGCAAAAGGACCCAAGTTTCAGAACCCACATTTAAAACAAAACAACACCAACTCAGTGTTGTGTGCTCATATAATCTCAGCATTGAAAAGGCAGAGAAGAGCCTATCTCAAAATCAACAATAAGAAGTAAATGTGGGTAGACAGCAAAGGCTAAAAAGAAAAAAAGCTAGTCTATGGCTAACTTACACATGCATGCATGTACAAAACACATGCACACACCATTTTATTTTTAGGGTACAAAAATTGAGTGTTCATTTGTCCCTTTCTATATCAACTATGTACTTGAGTAACCAAATAAGAAATGAGGAGAAATAAAATATTAGGGGAAAACAAAATGTCATTATTGAATCATCATTTCACTGTCCTCAATGATTTGATGAATTAAAAAAAAGATTCACATCATCAAATCACAACGTTGTGAATGAACATATACCCTCCTATGTTTGCCAAAGGTAATGAACCTGAAATTTATCACAACTCTGGACCAGGTTGCCAATGTGCAAGAAAATAAGAATTTCAAAATTGCTTTTAGCTATAGACAATACTAAATAAATGGCTCTCAGTCTTACAGAATCTTCTTTTTTAAAAGTGACCAGTTTATGCAGACTAAGTGACTAAGTAAGTCCTCAGGCCTAAAATGGGAAATTTATATTAACCCTGAAGTGGAAACGTCTGGTTTCTTTGGAAATTCAGTTATGTTTTGCTGGGGCACACAGGTAAAAGGATGTTTTGCTAAAGAAGACACAGGTGAAAGGATGCATGATGTTCAGAAAGAATATAAATATGAGCCAACAATAAATATGAAGCTCAAGCATTGGTTTGCATTTTCTGCTTTACATTGCATTGCTGAACTCCACGCCAAAAAGAGAAGCTCTCCAAAGAACTTTTCATGAGGTTTCCTGCAGCTTCTTGGTGCTTCTGCAATGACCTGTTGCGCAGTTTTGTGCTTTCGTCCAGATTGAACTGCCCTTGCTGGTTCCTATATGGTGACAACTGCCAAATTTTGCTGCTGGACTGAACTGTGGGTATCCTGACAACAACAATTGGACTCACCACCAAAGAACTATTTCTAAACAGATCCACTTCCCCAGTATTGTAATAACTTCTCTTCTACTACTTCTGGCGGGTGGTGGGCTAGAAGTTGAACCTATTAAAGTAGGTTGGAAAAAATTAATGCCTACACAACCCTACCTGCAAGGATCAGGAAATATTTAGGAACAAGAGGCAGAAAGAACATTAAGCCAGAGGACAGAGAGGAATGCCATAAAATAATGTCTTCTGGATATGACATGACCATTGCACTCAAACTCAGAGTAGCTATGATTACCTGTCTGTACAGAATCAAGCTAATCAAAATTCTAGCATGGATAGGGGAAGGACACCCAAGGCCTACACCCTAGCTGAGGAGCTACTGCAGAGGGAAAGTCATTTTTCTTTGGGAAAACAGACATTAGTAAGTTATACATGCTTCACATTATGCACATAAGAACAATAATCACTCTTTTTAAAGAATGGAAACATGAAATTGGGACAGGAACTGGGTGGTTAATGACCAAAATGCACTGTATACACATGTGAAATTCTCAAATAATGTATTCAGCAGAAGGTAATAGTAAATAAGACTAAACAGTATAAAGAGTTTCACTCTGAGCAATCAGTCTAGAAACAGTAATAGATAAAATTCTGTACCAACTACAATTATATGATAGCACCACTATCACCTGGAAACCCACAAATGCAAAATCTATTCCCCCTCAAATTATAGAATCAAAAAGTAGGGATACAGCAATCTGGTCTAATAAACTTTCTAGGTGATCTGATATTCCCTCAAGTTTTAGAGTCACTGTTTATGATTTTTTTGCACAAGATGACACAGCAGGTAAGAAACCAGATCAGAACTGAGGGAATACTCTTTATCATTGTACAGAAAGAAGTCTTTCCACCAGTAAGAATTCAATTCCGGGCTGGAGAGATGGCTCAGCGGTTAAGAGTACTGACTGTTCTTCCAAAGGTCCTGAGTTCAAATCCCAGCAACCACATGGTGGCTTACAACCATCCATAATGAGATCTGACATCCTCCTCTGGTGTGTCTGAAGACAGCTACAGTGTAATTATATATAATAAATAAATACATAAATATAAAGAAAGAAAAAACTAAGCTTGCAAAAAAAAAAAAAAAAAAAAAAAAAGAATTCAATTCCCAGAATACTGTAACAGTAAAAGGAGAGCTTCTAACAGTGGCACATACCTGTAGTTTTAGCTACTCAAAGCTAAAGCTAAATCACCTGTGCACAAACGTATAAAACCAGCTTGAGGTGAAGGAAAGGCAAAGTGTATGGAAAAACACTAGCAAAGACTAGTATATGCCTCAATAAAAAATAGGCAAATAAATTTAGCAAATAATAACCATTAAAAAACTATTTCTAAAAACTGTTCCACAACTTATGCACCTACCAAGTACAATGTATCTAATTATAAGAACTTAAAACCTGAGTTGTGCTTAAGGTGATTCATTGCAGTCCATCTGCACTTAGTAACCTTCTAATTTTTTTATTTATTTGTGTATTTGACTTCATTTATGTATATGTGCACTATGTGTGTGCCTGGTGCACTAAGAGGTCAGAAAAAGGTATTATATCCTTTGGAGCTGCGATTTCATATGGTTGTGTGCTGTCATGTGGGTTCTAAAAACCAAACCTGAGTCTTCTTAACTGGTAAACTCTCTGTCTAG
This sequence comes from Apodemus sylvaticus, assembly GCF_947179515.1. Lineage (NCBI taxonomy): Eukaryota > Metazoa > Chordata > Mammalia > Rodentia > Muridae > Apodemus > Apodemus sylvaticus. The sequence continues at coordinate 18,963,056 of NC_067495.1, read as the reverse complement.
GCCCTAAATCTTTTTAATTTTAAATTACGAAAAAACTAAGTTCTCTAATTTTTAATTTTAGTTCCTTTTATTTACCACTATTTTTTTAAAAGATTTTACTTATTCCATGTATGTGAGTATACTGTTGTTCTCTTCAGACACACAAGAGGGCATGGATCCCACTGCAGATGGTTGTGAGCCACCATGTGCTTGATAGGAATTGAATTCAAGACCTCTAGAAAAGCAGTCAGTGTTCTTAACCCCTGAGACATCTCTCCAGACCCCCCCCCTTTTTTTTAAGATTCATTTTTGAGTACTCTGTTTTCTTCAGACACACCAAAAGAGAGCATCATATCCAATTTACAGATGTTTGTGAGCCACCATGTGGTTGCTGGGAATTGAACTCAGGACCTGTGGAAGGGCAGTTAGCCACTGAGCCATCTCTCTAGCCCTATTTACCACTATTAAAAAGGTAAAACTGCTTTCTTTCAATGCTTAAAATTATATGAACAGCCAGGTGGTGGTGGCACACGCCTGTAATCCCAGCACTCTGGGAGGCAGAGGCAGGTGGATTTCTGAGTTCTAGGCCAGTCTGGTCTACAGAGTGAGTTCCAGGACAGCCAGGGCTACACAGAGAAACCCTGTCTCAAAAAAACCAAACCAAAAAAAAATTTTATGAACCAAGTCTCTAAGGTGAAAAAAAATCTACTTCAATCAGTTGAATCAGATCTATAATACAACTTGCATATTATAGTCCTTCATAAAAGCAAAAGAAATTCCAACATTCTGTAAAATCACTTTTCATATCACCATTAAGATTTTTAAAAGACAACTGTTGAACTACTTTTTAAGAAACTCAAAGTAGCAAACTATTAGGTTAACACCTCAAACCTGTTTTACTCAGAGCACCACTCCTTCATTAAATACATTTCTATAACCAGAAAACCAAGATGATCAACAAGTACATCAAGTTTTACCGACTCAACCTCTATGACACATCAACTAAGAAGCTTCCAGAGAATCTTAAGAGATGAATTATCCCTGACATTAACATATATAAACATTTGGTAACCACTCATAGAAGGGGTCAAAAAAAATATAAGAAAATCCTAAGAGCACAAGCACTTATGAAAAGTCTGCCTTGTATGATCACAGCTATACCACAGACTTATAAACTTAATCTTATTCCATGAGAGGCAATGTGGAATGTGAAGGGCAAATATTTTCAAAGCAACCAAGTTGGCATTTCAATGATACTTTGAACTGGTGGCTAAAAACACACAACAAAAGGAGAATTAAAAAAGCCAACACTGTTTCCATTGTGAACTTCCAGTGTTAAGAAGGGGGTGATTCAAATATTGGAATGTCTGCTGTGCACAATTCTGTACCTAGTTTTGTGTACAGAAAACAGTCATCCTAGTTTCATAAAATAGGGTTTGGGTCTAAGTGGTTTTGCTTAAACTACAAGAACTGAAGTGTTAATATTTAATCACTATATCTAACATGCTTGGGTTTTTTTTTTTCTGTTGAAAGCATGAACCTGCTGGAATTCCCCCCCAAAATCCTTGGGAACACAGAGCTGAAATACCTAAACAATGATTCATAATCATATCTAAATAATTCAAAATTTTCATTCATGACTTTTCCACTCTCTGTTCCTTTAACTTGCAGTTCTTACTGCCAAGTTAAAGACAGGCACAAAAACCCTTGCTCTGTCCACATTTGTGTATGAGCTAAAGGTTGGCTGGAGGCTATGTGTTCAGTTCAACTCTCATTTTCTGGTTTTGACCATAGTACAGACCCAGCATAGCTAACACCACACAAGCAAAATAATTCACCAACCAGTTCTTAATATCTAAGCTCTGGATTAGAGAATCTAGAATAACAGAGCATAAAAATCAACCTACCTAAGAATATTGCAAATACACATGAAAAAAACCTTTTTCTTCCAGAAGGCCTATATTTCATATGGAGAACATTAAGTGGGACCAGGACATGGAACTAAAACCAGATATCAAATCAGATGGCCACAGAAAAAGGAACCCATGACTAGCCATTTCAGTGTACCGACTAAGCCAGCAGTTATCAACTCCAACTAGAACATAAGAGATGTCGGGCGGTGGTGGCGCATGCCTGTCATCCTAGCATTCTGGGAGGCAGAGGCAGGTGGATCTCTGAGTTCGAGGCCAGCCTGGTCTACAGAGTGAGTTCCAGGACAGCCAGGGCTACACAGAGAAACCCTGTCTCGAAAAAACCAAATCAAAAAAATAAATAAATTAAAAAAATTAAAAACAAGACCATAAGAGATTACTACCATTATTGTTTCATTATAATAGGTTACCTAGGGTCTTTAACAAAAATGGGTTAGACATCATTATAGACTGTAATTTTCAAATGTGAGGAAATGCAAGGACTTAACAAATAAATTGGAGAAAAAAAGAGAAATATAACTTGAATAAAACAGAGTTAAAGCCTACATAAACTATTTCATGAATGGACTTTTCTCTGGATCATGAGTCAAACTATAAAAGTATCAGGAAATTTTTAAAACAAACCCATTTTCTACTTTAAAATTTTCAATTCCTTCAACTGAAAATGATTTCTGGGTGATACTGTCAAGAACTCTCTCAACTATCTATATAATTTTTGTATGGATTAAAAAATAAACGTGTCAATAGAGGTTTATTTCAAAATAATTCTATGGGAAGGAGGATGCCATAGGGCAGAACTAAAAAGGCCAAAGTTGATAAATGTTGAAAGAACCTGGGGGAATAGATAACATACTACTCAGTTGTGTCTTAATTTAAAAATCATGTACTGACAGTATGTTTAAAACAATTCCCTTTAATTTACTAATGAGCTCCAGCCACTAAAATTATTAAAAAAAAAAAAAAAAGACAAACCTGACCCATATAATGGAACCAAAGCAACACAAGCAAAAAAATGGAAATCCCAGCCCCATTTCCATTTCAAGATGTAAAATACAAATGCCAACCACAAAGATCTAAAAAAACTAACCTAAAATCACAGCCAATCATAGTCATCCTGGTGGAAAATCCCAACACTGCTCCAATAGCTTCCTGAAACTTCCTGACCAAGTTTTGGTCTACTGGTTTGTTCCTCTGAAGCACTAATAGACACCCGGGTCAGGCTACTGGAGGACCTACAAAATAAAAAGATTGTGGAAAAGAAGCATATTATTCATTAGAATTGGGTAGTTAACCATTATATCAATAGATACAATCAGTTATTTTTTGAAGCAATAGCCCTCAAATGCCAACTTGCATTTTTAGAACCTGCTTTGAGCAGTAAACTAAAGAACTCTGAAAAAGAACTGTATTGTTTTTCTTAATGACTCTTTGACAATAGCCCTGAAAACTATTTTTAACTCAAAATGATAGTATGTTTAACAAACTGACACTAAGGAAAACACATATTTTATGTAAAGAAAAAGCTGTACACATTAAAATTATTTTTCACCTTCATAAGTGCTTTTTGGCCATACTGGGAGACAAACGATAAACATCCTGGAAATTCAGGTTGAACTTTGTCACTGAATCTTAGACAAAGTTTTTATTTGGTACTGCCACTCCTTCCTCTCTTCTCAGAGATCTACCTAGAATAAATTAAACCTTTTAGGTCACGCCTTGATCATCATTCCCAGATTTAGTATAATGCTGAAGGACAACAGTTAATTAGTGATTATTGCTTAACCCATTGTAAAAGGAATCAATACAAGAATCTCACTCAAAGCAAAGTGATCTGTCTTTTCAATGAAAGAGGAAATTAATTTTCCTAGAGCACTTCCAACTCAAACCCTGAAGCTCAAAACTGAAATCCACATATAGTTAATTATCAGATGTTACCCACTAAAATTTCAATGCTAGTATACTTCTTGCAACTATATTCCTACTTTAACCCCACCCATCACCCAACCAACATAACTGGGGGAAAAACATTTTAGTATTGATCTAATAAAAATATTAACAGTAAGGAAAACTACTTCCAAATTAAATGTTAGAAAATATAAAATGGCAAAAGCACAACAGGAGGTAGTTATCAAAGAGCCAGCTGTGGTTGCCTTTGAGGGGAAATGCTGGTATTTAGTTACTAGATCAACCTTCCTAATGTCTTGTGTATAGGTATTATCCTACTTAAATAAAAAGATTACCAATACTCCCCATACTGACCCTAGGTTATCTTAGACAAAGTTTTAAGTTTATCTAAAAATTATAATTAAAGGTAAAGAGAAATAAGTGAGGTAAAGAGAAAGAAATATAAACACTTGAAACCAAAGTTCTCTTTAACACTGTAAACTGGCAAGGCATGAAATTTCACTTTTGTGAGGTAAAGGATAGGACAGACTGTCTGTGAAGGAGTTGCAAAAATGAGTAGGCAAGGGATGAGATGAGGCACTCCCTTCCAAAAGGTAGAACACCTGGGGTGTGGTTCATGACCAAAACATAGCTGGTGGTCATTCCATTGCACTCAATAGTCTTACACTAGTAGAAGCTTCAAATAGCGTCAGCATATTTAAACATGAGCTACAGATCATACAAAGTGGCTTATGAGGAAAAAATTCAAAGCAGACGGGAGTGGATAGCTATCATTCATTCCTTAACATATAAAAATTTACAGTTGAAGAAATAATTTTAAAAAACCTTACCAGGCTATAAAGGTAGATAGAATATGGCACAAAAACATCTACCAATATGGTCTCACAGAAAAAAGGCTCCCAAACTTTCCAAGGCAGGCATTTTACAAATTTTCTAACTCTAGAAGCAACTGTTTAAGGTAAGCATTACTATCCTCATTATATAAACAAACAATCTGAAAAGCAATTTGCCCAAGGTCATGAGTTCAATGTGAACTGGAAGCAAACAGTTTTCTACACTGGGCTGCTTCCTAAGAATTGGGAGTGCTGGCATCTCCTCAATCTATGCAACACTGGTGCTAAATAAAAGAAGTAATTCAAATCATGTTATTTACAAAGAAAACACGTGATAGGGAATTAGTTGTCTATAACAGAAGTGATTTGAGGAGAAAAGAAGTAAATTTAAATTTAAAAGGAGCGTGACGGTTTAGAAGGTGTTGGGGGTCATCACCTTGCTAGGAGATTCTGCTCCTGGGAGTGGGAGAAAGAGCAGTTAAGAGATAAGTATAAGGATTAAGAAGTGAGACTTAGTACTTAAATGTTAGCTGTAACAAAACAACAAAGATATACACAGACGAACATACTACAGAAACATAGGCGGGAAAGGGGGCGGGTCCCCGTGTTTGTAGCGTGGAAGGGGTTGGAAAGACAGAAAGTTTCATCTAGTGGGGGCACGAAGGAGACCACTAAGAGTGCAATTATCCGACCACTGACCCGTTTATTGTTCTGCCCAAGAATGGTCTCAAAGCATTCAAAGTTGAAGAAATCAGTACGCTGTCCCCGCGTCAGGGATAAACAAGCAAGAGGACCTAGGAAAATGGAAGGGTTACTGCGGCTCCATCCACAAAGATGGAGTAAATGCAGGGAACAAGATAAGCTCTTTTAACATCTGCGCCAAAAGCACCACGGAAGGAGATCGGACAGGTTCGGGCTAGGCTCTAAATTAGGACTAGAGAGGAGAAGTGATAGAAATTATTTTTACTTCTCCCCTTAATAATGCATCCCGATATCCATGTAGCTGATTTGACAGGCACATAGAATTAGGGAAAGGGAAGGTACTCTAATGATTCTATTTGACCTCTCAAACCTTAGCTCAAAAGCTGCAGGATCTGGGGACGCAGAGCCCACCTCGGCTCAAGAAAAGCTAGGGGTTTCATATGGGTCGTTGCAAGGGCTGAGAAGCAAGCGCGCAAAAATTATGAGACCAATCTTCGGAGCGTCCCCCTCTCCCACTTTTTAATCTAATCCCCAGCCCACTACCCAATGAACTATCGACTCCCTCCCGCACTTCCCAACCCGCCCACTGCAACGACAAAAACGGAGGCGTAGAGCGATTGGTGGGGCAAAGGCAGGCCCACACGCGGCTGAGGCCGGGGAAATGGTGTCGCTTTAACCGGTAAGAAACAGGATGGTCTTCATCTCAGGAAGGATTTACCGGCACCACGACGTTTCTCCATTCGTCATCTTCTTAACGTCTGGTACCTGAGAAGCGTCACAAACGCGGATAGCTAACCCCTTGGTACCATGTACTAGCAAGACAGGCATCAGCCTCCGCCGCCATCTTAACAGGCGGACCGACCCTAGTCACTGCCCCCCCCACCCCCAAGGTATCTCCGCCACCGCCGGCGAATCCCACGAGGACGTAACCCTGCTCCCGCGAGAACTCACCGGCTAAGAACGGCAGCACCAGAAGACGCTGCTAGAGCCTCCGCAGCTCCTGCACTCAGTAGCCAACCTGTACTGCTTTCCCGCGATCCCAGGAGAACCTCCACCACACCAGCAAAAACTGAGCCCAGCCCGTCCCAAACCTCTCTTTCCACCAAACCCGAAATCGCTATAGCTCAGCTCTCACCCCACGCGAAGTGAAAAGCAAATGACGCACAACCTCACCGAGCACTACGGGGCGGAGCCAGTATGCCGCCGCCGGCTCCCGCATGCGCTGTTAGAACTATCGCGATATTACGTTCAGCTTCAGTAAGACCTTCGTAATTCACTGCAGGATACCGCCCGCGCCTCGCCTTTAGGAAACATGAGATCTCGCGAGACCAGGTGCGTCCTCCCAAAAAGGAGAAAGGCGGAGCTTCGTGAAAATGACTGGGAGTTTTTCGGGGAAAGGGAGGAAGCTCTCGTCCTTTAAGGCTCTCGCTTACCACGAGGTTTCCGATCCACTGCGGAGCTTGCTAGCAAACCTCGCGATGACACAGCTCAGCGCCAAATCTCGGCCATGTCTTGAAAACTACCTCCGCCCCCGATTTAGGTGTCTGGATCCTGCCTAGTGCTTGAGGAAAATTTAAAAAGTCAACCTGTTTATTCTCACGCTTCCAGCAGGGCCGTACCAATTAGCCAAACTCCATTCTGAAAGCGAAAAAATGGGTTCCATTGTTACCTGCCTCGAGGAGTAACGTGCTAGTCTTAACTAACGCATAAAAGATGTTCAATTTACAATAAACACAAATGCAAATGAAAACAATGACACACCAGTTTTTTTGCTCAAAACATGGGGGAAAAATTTAAAGACCTCTAATATCCATACTGATTCCTTCGCCGCAGTGCAGGCTAACCTGAATCCATCTTCTCGGTAAAAGCTCATGTCACTAGTTCTACCTTCGTTGTCACCAGTTTTAACTATCGAGGGTTTCTTTACCTTATAACCAAAAAGACCCAATAAAGTGGTTTTCTCCAAACAAAGGCGTCTGCCCTCAAAAGCAAATTCGAGCTTGGGGTGGGGAGAAAGGCGCTTGAAGGTTTTAATATGGCAGTTTTTGCATGTCTAACCTACAATGTTTCTCCAATAAATCTTGGGATCCAGTCTGGCCCGTTTGTGAGCTTTTCCATTCTAATGCATTGTTCTGTGCATTCTAATTTAAAAATGTTTCCTTCGGAGTACAATTTAATAGTACAAGCACCCCCATCTTTAAAAACATTTTCTCGGTTATTCTAAGCCATCCCTCCCCCCGATAAACTTTAGAATCGTCAAGTTCCAAAAACTTAGTATATTTATTGGAATTCCATCAACTGCATGAATCAATATAAAAAATGAATATCATTACAGAATTGAGGCTTCCTATTCAGAAGCGTGATATTCCTTCTCCATTTATGCAAACGTTTTCCCATTGTATTCCTGAAACTTTTATAGTTTATTTCTAGATATTTTTTTTTTTTGGAATTTAGAGTGGGGGGTCATATTAAATTTTCAAAATGTTCATTGCTTATATACAAGACTTCATATTTGACTATTCACTTTTGTAATTAGAAAAATGAAGATTTGCTCAAATAACAGTAAAATGAAAGCAACGACATGTGATTTTTACTGTATAACTGAAAAGATATAAAGATCAGTAACAATTCATGCTATGGAAAATTAGGTAATTTCATACTACATTGGCGAGTGTAAATTATTATGGCGTTTGGGGAAGGGAATTTAGATAAATATATCAAGATTTGAAATGCATGCACTTTTTGATTCTGCTATTACTTCTCGAAGAATTTCTCCTACAGGAATACCTTCGTACATGTGCATGAAACCTCCACAAGCCCATTCATTACTGCATTACTTGCAATAGCCCCCTCTCCCCCAAACAAGCTAGTGTACAACAATCAGGAAACGGTTAAATAAACTGTAGTCCAGGCATACAATGCAGGGATATAAAAATGGAACCAAACTGAATTCTGTGATATACTACGATATATAAAATATAGTTTTAAAAATTAATGCAATGAAACAAAATGAATGTGTGTCCAGCAGCACGATACACATCAGAACACACACACACACAAACACACATCAGGACACAGGCACGCGCACGCGCGCACCTAGTAGTGACCATGAAGCTTGCCTGCTCGCCCCTCACCTTCCTTTTCCTCTTGAGGCCGCCTTCCTCCAACCCTTAAGAGAAACACTGAAGGCTGGGCCTTTACTCCCTCTCTAGGGCCACCTGGCCAGGGCCAATGCTGGTACCTCGCATCCCCACTGTTGGCAGCTCTCTCTTGTGCGCTGTTCGCTGCTTCCCCGCTGTCCTGCTGTCCCCAAAGATGCAGCTAGCTCTCTGCTGGAGGCCACTGAGGACTGGGGGAGGGGAGAGGAGGAGGGGTTCGAGGAAGGTTGCTGCTACCGCCTGCCTGGCCCCTTCTGCAGCCTTTCCCTAAGGCTCTCGGAAGCCGCTACCTCCGAGCCAGATCCCGTGGGAACTGCCCCCTACCTCGAGGACTCTAAAACCGCCCGTCCCCCAGGACCAGGAAGGGGGAGGGGAGTACTACGCTCACCTCAGCCGCAGTGGCTCGGCGAGGCCTGCAACAGTGTGCAGGGTCTAGGCCAGTAGCAATCTTGTCCCCCCCCACCCCAACACCCTCCCTCGCCCTCGGCTTACAAAGCCCCCCCCCCCCACCGCAGCTCAGCTCACACTCGATTTAAGGCTCCTCCTACCACGCGATTAGCCCCGCCTCTGTCCCTTGAGAGGGCGCTCCAGCTCCCTTGGTGGCGTATTCTACTCACCTACGGGAGACCTTGCTGAAGCTACTCATGGTCCAATAAAGGCCACCATAGTAGGATCACTAAGGACCTGGAATTTGATTGTTCTACAATGAATATCCCTTAAGGGATAAAACTTGATATGCATTTTAAAAATTAAGGAACGGGGAGTATAAGAGGATAAGATGGGACCCGCTGTGGAAGGCTAGATAAAAGAATGAGAACCACAGTGCAAATATCTACAAAGGCACATAGTCCTCCCTCAAACACTTCTCCTTTGTATTAGGTGGGGTGGTACTGTAATTGGAAGACTCCATAAACTGTAGATGATCTACATTCATAAATGTACAGAAATAAAAATGACCTGGTGGGAAATGACCCTATTAACTGCTATTCATCTGGGATATAGAACGAAATTGGAGAGTAAAAGGGTGGGGGAGGGGGCATTGATTTGCAACTCTGAATGCTTCTATAAGGCTTGAATTTTAACAAGTGAATTACTTGGATTTTTAAAACAAAAATGAAAAGGCGTTAGTGAAAGAACTCTTGAGACGTTAACTCCAACGTTACAGAACGGTGGTTCAATCCCTGAATTGGGAATCTGCTTAAGACTCCCTCCCTCCATGTGCAGTTTTCTGTACAACCTAAGAAGATGCACAAAGGGCCCTTTGAGGTAGTCTCATTGTATATTCTTAACAAAGATGTATTTTGTGAATGAGTGTTACTCCATTGTAAGGCTAATTACTTAACTAATGTCCTATGCTTAGGTCTTATTAGTTATTTTTAAAAACAGGCAGCTTCTATCATGGCAGACATTAGAAAGGGGCAGTCACGGTTCTGTGCCATCCATCCATCACCTTGCCTTCCAAAAGGGTTCCAAGATAATCAAGACAAGCATATCAACTGAGCAGTAACTGCTTCGACAGCTGTGTATCTGAGAAGTGGTCCAGGGACTTTTATTGCCAACAGCAGCCACTTTCAGATCATAAGGATAAATCTCCCTAATTTCTTGAGCAGCTTCCATCCATTTGGACCCAAACAGCTTGTCTTGCAACTTCTGAGTTCTTGGTTGGCTTCTGATTTCTCAATAGACCCTTATCACCCTGGGCCAGCTCCTTGTCTTATAGAATTTCATAACTGGCAAGAATTTCCTTAAGGGACAGAACACATGGATGGGGTGGGAGCAGGAGAATTTGTTCCATCTGCAGCCTGGAATCTTCTTATTGAAGACTGAAATTTCAAAGGAGTGATTAATCTTGTACCACTTAAAGATGTAATCATTGGTGGTGTAGAACATCGAGTTTCTAAGCCTGAAATGTGCCAGAAGGTCTTGTGCCATCCACCCCCATCTCTTCTATCAGAAAGGACTTCAGTTTATCACTTATGACGATGTGGTAGCCTTTGCAGTCAAAGTAATACTTGTCATTGTTCATCATTGGCATACCTCCATGAGGAACAGCATACTGATCCACAGGATCTCATCAAACAGCTTGCTTGTTACTTCTTTGCCAAATATATTCTCTAGGTAGAGGAGTAGGGAGTTTCTTATTTCACTTGAATCTATAGTTGTAATACTCCCTATACTTCTGGACACCCTCACTGGTAAAACAAGAGAATGTGCCCAGCATCCTAGTACTCTGAGTGTATTTCACTTTGGGATACCAGCAAAATCCAGCTTATATAGTATAGCCACCTGTATATGGACACTGAAAGCCTACCAATGAATAACATACAAGTGATGTATAATAAGGTCACATACATGTCTTTTATGAACTGCAATAAAAACAAGGATAGCTTGCTGTGTCATCACCTTTTAATCTCTTGAGAGTGTCTTAATTAGGAAGATGACTTCAACACCCGTCTAGATGTTGAATGGGTACTTCCTGAGCTCATCTGTGAATAGACTGAAGTTGGGAACAGCAAATAGGTGACTGAGAAAAATCCAGATACAGATATTATCCATTCCTACCTTTCTCTTCCAGAGGATTCCCTTCTTTTTCAAGATTCTTATAGCTACTATGTTCTATTATGTACTTAATGTTCTTCACCATCAAATCCTTCCAGGTCAGCTCATGGCAGTTAGAGAACTGCTTTACTATTTGATTGCTGGAGACCCAGTGCACAATTTGACACTGAACAACTTTTTTTGCTTGGTTTGCTCACACATTCAATAGATGTTCAAAAAGTTCCAATGTTTGGTGGTTTTTAGTTTGGTTTGCTTTTTGGTTTGTTGGTGTTGTTTAGATTTTAAAGTTGTTGATCAGTAGTGATGGCCCAATGTCAGTGACCCAAGTTCTGTGCTAGCTGGACAGGAGCTGGGTCACTTTGGACAATGACTACAGTACCGTCTGAGTACCTTCATGGATTAACCCAGAGAAACACATGCATAGAGAGCTCTATATACACAATAATCTCTAATGATCTCTTGTCCAAGCAAAGTCTCTCAAATGGATTAACACCTTTACATTCTTGATCTTATAATAGGTAAGGTCTGTCCAATTTCTAACAAACCATTAAGGCGTCTTTTCCATTTCTCAGTGCAGACTTCTTCACTTCTTTCTGCCTGGGGCTTGAGTTTGGCCATTGGCACAGGGCCTCATTGTGTAGCTCACACTTTGCTTGAACTCGTGATCCTCTTGCCTCAGTTCTCTGGGTGCTGCAATTACAAGTGTGTGTGTAATCTCACAGTTTCTGGCTTCTTTATAAATTGTCTTGATGCCTTTAGTTGCCACTTTCTTTTGTTTTGTTTGTTTTGTTTTCTGAGACAGGGTTTCTCTGTATAGCCCTGGCTGTCCTGTAACTCACTCTGTAGACCAGGCTGGCCTTGAACACATAGAGATCCACCGGCCTCTGCCTCCCAAGTGCTGGGATTAAAGGCCTGCACCACCACTGCCCAGCTAGTTGCCACTTTCTAAGGTTAACTTTACCTATGCTTCTTTTCTGAGTCAGCTGCAAAAATTTAAGGTCATTCTTCTCTATATTTTGTACATGATTCTCACTGTAGACCCATTTAATGCCCATTTAAGAGCAAGGATGTGGGGGCTAACTTAAAATTTCTTCTGTCAGATAAAGGAGTCCATTACTGTCATGAAACAATTTCCTCGAAGATGAAGTAAAGGCATCAAACATTCTAGAAGAGTAGTTCTCAACCTTCCTAAGGCTGTGACTCTTTAATATAGTTCCTCATGTTGTGGTGATCCCTAGCCATAAAATTATTTTTCATTGATACATCATAACTAAGTTTTGCTACTGTTATGAATTATAATATAAATATTTTTGGAGGTAGAGATTTGCAAAAGGGCTTGTGACCCACAGACTCAGAACCACTGTTCTACAGAGAGGTGAAACACTCCATCCTGCAGGGAAGCTTGCTCAGACTATGTTCAAAAGGGGGGTGACATAGTCCATCCAGCCTGGAAAGTCATTACAACTCAGAGAGTAAGAATTCAAAAGCTTCAGAAAGTCTCTGAAAATTACCAGAAGCACTAGTCTTCTCCATCCCCAAATTTATATAAGTAGTAAGGACTACTCGGAGACACTATCACATAAACTGAGTTGTCTGAAAGAGGCCCAGACAGTCTGACGTCAAAAAGATATCCCCTAACCTACCAAGCTGCCTGAAAGTTGTTCAGTGAACTCCAGATTTCCAGCTTTCATGTCACCCATGCTGTGATGGCTGTTGCTAATGCAGCAATCTTCGAGTCATTCTTACTCCTATAAGTAACTCCTGACACATGCTCCTGTAGAAAACCTCAATATAACTCATTGATGGGCTGGAGACTTAGTTGTTTTAAAAACATATGAGGGAGAGAGAGAGACAGAGAGGGAGGGAGGGACGGAGGGAGGGAGGGAGGGAGGGAGGGAGGGAGAGAGAGAGAGAGAGAGAGAGAGAGAGAGAGAGAGAGAGAGAGAGAGAGGGAGAGGGAGAGGGAGAGAGAGAGGGGGATGGAGACAGAGAGAAAGACAGAAAGAGAGAAACTTGGAACACTCAGCCCTAAATGGGATGTCTCCATCAAATCCCTCTCCTCAGAGCTTACTCAGAGCTCAGGAACCCAGCAGAACAGGAGGCACAGTGTCAGAGCCAGAGAGGATGGAGGTCACCAAGAAAAGACACTCCTCTGAATCAACATGAGTGAAGTGCATATGAACTCACAGGGTCTATATGGGTCTGCTCTAGGTCCTCTGAGTACATAGTATGGCTCCCAGTTAAGTGTTTTTATGGGATTCCTGAGCATGTGAATAAGTGGGTTCTTCTTGGGCTATTGTCCTTCTGTTGGTTTGTCTTATCCCACTTTGATGAAACTTTGATGTGATAATTCTTATTTTATCATATTATAATTCATTTTGTTTTTATTATTATCTCTGAGAAGGCTGTTCTTTTGTAACAAGAGACAGAAAGGGAGTGGATCTGGATGAGAGGAACTGTAGGGAGGAACTGGGAGGAGTAGAAAGAGGAGAAACCCTAATGAGTTTATACTTTGTGAGAAAAGAATCTATTTTCAGTAAAAAGGGGGAAAATAACCACTTTTAAATGTAGTTAAAATTTAAAACAAACGAAAACCAATATATTGATTTTTGGCTTTTAGACTTGAGGTGGTCTTTGAGAGAGAGAGAGAGAGAGAGAGAGAGAGAGAGAGATTGAGAATGAAGTTAGGAAGGAAGGAGATCTAGGAGGAGTTAAGGGAGGGGTAAGAATATGGTCAATATATATTCTATTAAGAAATTGTAGCCAGCGGTGGTGGCGCATGCCTATAATCCCAGCACTCTGGGAGGCAGAGGCAGGCAGATTTCTGAATTCAAGACCAGCCTGGTCTACAGAGTGAGTTCCAGGACTGCCAGAGCTACACAGAGAAACCCTGTCTCCAAAAAACCAAAAAAAAAAAAAAAAAATTGTAAACAAAAAACTTAAAAATGCCAGGCAGTGGTAGCATATACCTTTAATCCCAGCACTTGGAGCAGAGGCAGGTGGATCTCTGTGAGTTCAAGGCCCTCCTGGTCTATAGAGTGAGTTCCAGGACATCCAGGGCTACACAGAGAAACCCTGTCTTAAAACAAAACAAAACAAAACAAAAAACTTAAAAATTCATTGTATTTACCCTTACTGGTTAATGAAATGTTTAATTATTCAATATTTTATATCATATTAAACCAGAGTATTCAATTTAGTTAGCTTTATAATACTGTGTTTGTACATTTGCTTGTATTTTGTAGTTACAAGAAAGTTAACAGCCAAAAAAAAGATTTATATTTTATATTTTATAAATCTAAGTGATATTGCAATTATAAATAATGCTTATGTTAAAATATGTATTTTTCCAACTATCTTGTTTATATATAATTTTGATTGATACTCTGTTATATGTATTCACAACAAGAAATCCTTAGTAGATAATATTATTTAGCGATAACTCTCATTACATATTTAAAGAGGTTTTGTCTTTTTAAATATTCACACTGTCACTTTTGAATCATGCATATCTATTGTCTTTACTGATTACGGAATACCAGATAAAACCATAAGTTATTCAAATACAACTGTTAATGGTATGCTTTTCTAGATTTTTCTTGACTTATGCATTCACACACATGTGTATTATAATTTTTAAGCCAAAAGGGAGAGATAATGATATACATGTTTATACAGAGAGATAGGCACATGTATTTATATATTTATGATTTACATATGCTGGTTTATTATATCCTTTAAATCCTCTTTTTGTTACAGAATAGAGAAATAATATAGCCCATGCATAACACATGCATACCTCTGAGCTACATCTCTGTCTCTAAATGATTTTTCCGTGTATAGTGGAACACTGTCTCGTATGTTGTAAAGTATTCATAGCTTTATAATATTTATTACTTAAATGTTTTGATATTTTTCCATAGCACATGATAAATCTCTATAAAATGACTTTTGCCTTCTGTGTTCAAATCAAACTCAAGGCCTCCCTGTGTGCTAGGCAGCCATTCTATCAGTGAGTTATATCTCTAGTCTTACAAGAATATTTTAGGGCTGGAGAGATGGCTTAGTGGTTAAGAGCACTGATTGCTCTTCCAGAGGTCCTGAGTTCAATTCCCAGCACCCACATGGTGGCTCACAACCATCTGTGATGGGATATGATGGCCTGTTCTGGAGTGTCTGAAGAGAGCTAGAGTATGCTCATATATAATAAATAAATAGATCTTTAAAAAAAAGAGTATTTTAATCACTTTGTTATAAAATGACACCTAAGAAACTTAAAAAATTAACAGATATTTGTTATAGCTTTGTTTATCACCTATCAGGTTTTGTTCAAATTTGGCAGTTAAAAAAAAAAAAAGAGAGACAGAAGCAAAGAAAAAAAGTTATCCCTATTCATAAATTGTATGAGTGTTTCCATGGAAAATGTCAAACACACACACACACACACACACACACACCCCTCTAGTAAATTTGGAAAGGTTGGTTAGTATAACATCAACACACAGAAATCAAATTTCTCTATACTAACAATTTTTTCATTGTTTTTTGAGACAGGGTCTCACTTCTGGCTGTCCTGAAACTCACTATACAGACCAAGTAAGCCTCAAAGTCACCTGCCTCCTAAGTGCTGGGATAAAAGGCTTGCACCACCATGTCCATGTATACTACCAACTTTTGATGGCTCAAAAAAAATTAGAATGGGGGTGAAAAGCTAACAAAACATATACAAAATCTTTATGATAAATGCCTGCAAAATGTTGATGAAAGAACTGTCAAAATATTTAAACAAATAAATAGGTGCCTCATGTTTGTGGATTATAAATCAAAATATATTAAAGATCAAGGCTCCATCCCAGTTTCAAACCTTGTGTGCTAGTCCATTCTGTTGAGTCTCCTGGATCCTACCCGCCCTGTTCCTAAGACCCACAGCTGGGCATGGACCAATCCTGGTGAGGCACTGGAACCTCAGGAAAGTGACTGAAACTTAACTTGCCTCTACCACTCTCAACCTTCAAGGCTTTCTTTGGCTGCACAGCATGTATACCATCCTAGGAAGAGGGAGTCTAAAATATTCCACATAACTAATTAAAGAAATCCATGTTTAGTCTTATCACAAAATCACAAAATATGAAAGGTCAAGATAGTCTATCTCCCCACAAACCCAGCCTTTCTATGGAAATATTCTCCAATGACAATTACCAAGATGAACCCCAGGATACTGAACTTTAAAAAGCAATCATAAATGTCATCAAAGAATCCAAGGAATTTAAAGAAGGAATGAGCAAACAGCTCAATGAACTTAAAGAAAACAACAATAAATGCCTGAGTGAGTCCCATGAAAATATAAACATCTGATTGAATGAAAGGATGATGATGATTATGATGACAAAAAAGGAACTGAAAACTGAGTTCACAGTAACAAGATACAAGCACTAAAGCGATCTTAAGCTAAAATGAAGATGGAAATGAAAAACTCTATAACTCAACTAGAAAACTCAGGGCAAAGCATTACAAGTAGAATGGATCAAATAGAAGATAGAATATTTGAACTAGAAGATAAAGTAGAGGAATTAGACCACATAAATAAAGAATAAGAAAAAACTAAAAATATAACACATGAAAGAAATGAACATGGAGCCCGGCGGTGGTGGCGCACGCCTGTAATCCCAGCACTCTGGGAGGCAGAGGCAGGCGGATTTCTGAGTTAGAGGCCAGCCTGGTCTACAGGTTCTATTGGGAGGAAAGAGAAGGGAGAAAGTGATGTAATTATATTTTAATTAAAATGTATTAAGTAAAATAATATTGTTTCTTCTCCCCAGTCAAAAGATAAAGGTTAGCTTAATAAAGTAGGAAGCAAAATCCATCTTCCTATTGTCTACAAGAAACTCAGCTATAAAGATAACCACCACCTTATAGTAAAGGAATTGAAGAATATACTCAAATGAAATGGGACCAGGAAGCAAGCAAGGATTGCTATTCTATTATCTGACAAAATATATTTCAAACTAAAACAAGTCAAAAGAGATGAATTTTTAAAAGAACACTTCATTTTACTTTTTTTTTTTTTTTTGGTTTTTTTTTTTTTTTTTTTTTTGAGACAGGGTTTTTCTGTGTAGCCCTGGCTGTCCTGGAACTCACTCTGTAGACCAGGCTGGCCTTGAACTCAGAAATCTGCCTGCCTCTGCCTCCTGAGTGCTGGTATTAAAGGCTTGCGCCACCACTGCCCGGCTAGAACAGTTCATTTTAATCAAGGGAATAATTCCCCAAGAACACATTATCATTCTAAACAAATATGCATCAAACTTTGGCATATCCACTTCCATAAAAACATATTATTGGAATTTAAAAAACTACAACTCAGTAATAGTAGGTAATTTCTTTTAAAAAAAAGATTAATTTATTTACTTACTTATTTGCCTAAGTACATCAGTGTTTTGTCTGTATGCATGTCTGAACTCCTGGAACTGGAGTTACAGACAATTGTGAGCTGCCATATAGGTGCTGGTAATTGAACCTGGGTTCAATTTTTTTTTTGGAAAAGCAGCCAGTGCTCTTAAATGTGAAGCCACCTCACCAAACTAATATTAGGTAGTTTAATACTTTACTTTCTCTGATAAACATGTTATTTCATCATAAAAAATAAATAAACATCAGAATTAAATGACATCTATCAAATGTACTTGATAGATACCTACAGAATATTCCACCCAAATGACAAAGAATATACATTCTACTCAGCAGTATGTAAAGCTTCTCTAAAATATCCTGAAACAAACAATAAATCTTAACAAATTTAGAAAATTGAAATAATCTACCAGATGTGACTGTAATGTAATAAAACTTAAATCAACAACAAGCAAATATCTAGTAATTATATGATTTCATGAAGATTAAAAACACATTACTGAATGATAAGAAGGTCAAATGCAAAATCAATAAAGAAAAAAATTTCCTAGAATTAAATGAAAATGAGCCAAAATACAATAAAACCTCTGGAATACATTAAAAGCAAACCTAAGACAAAACTTCTAGCACTAACTTCCTACATTTAAAAAATCAAAAGCCAATGTAAATAAAAAATATATCAATAAAAAAAAATCAGAAGCCGGGCAATGGTGGCGCACACCTGTAATCCCAGCACTCTGGGAGGCAGAGGCAGGCGGATTTCTGAGTTCGAGGCCAGCCTGGTCTACAGAGTGAGTTCCAGAACAGCCAGGGCTATACAGAGAAACCCTGTCTCGAAAAAAACCAAACCCAAAAAACTAAAAAAAATCAGAAAGAGTACACATAAATGACTTAATGTTGCAAATCAAGAAGATCACAAGAAATAATAACAACCAGTAAAAATTAATGAAATATTAAGAAAGAAAACAACATAATGAATCAACAAATCTAAGAGCTGGTTCTCTGAGAAGATAAATTAATTATATTGGCAGGACCTTGGCCTAACTAAGGAAAAGAAAGAAATGACCTACATTAACATAATTAGAAATGACCAGAACAACATTACAACAAAGAACAAATAAATTCAGAATATTATTATAAGGAACATTTTAAAATCCTGGAGTCTATTAAATTAGAAAACCTAAGCCAGTTGGTGGTGACGAATGTCTTTAATCTCAGCACTCAAGAGACAGAGGCAGGCGGATTTCTGAGTTCAAGACCAGCCTGGTCTACAGAGTGAGTTCCAGAACAGCCAGGGCTATACAGAGAAACCCTGTCTCGAAAAAAACCAAACCCAAAAAACTAAAAAAAATCAGAAAGAGTACACATAAATGACTTAATGTTGCAAATCAAGAAGATCACAAGAAATAATAACAACCAGTAAAAATTAATGAAATATTAAGAAAGAAAACAACATAATGAATCAACAAATCTAAGAGCTGGTTCTCTGAGAAGATAAATTAATTATATTGGCAGGACCTTGGCCTAACTAAGGAAAAGAAAGAAATGACCTACATTAACATAATTAGAAATGACCAGAACAACATTACAACAAAGAACAAATAAATTCAGAATATTATTATAAGGAACATTTTAAAATCCTGGAGTCTATTAAATTAGAAAACCTAAGCCAGTTGGTGGTGACGAATGTCTTTAATCTCAGCACTCAAGAGACAGAGGCAGGCGGATTTCTGAGTTCAAGACCAGCCTGGTCTACAGAGCAAGTTCCAGGAAAGTCAGGGCTATAAGCCCCATCTCTAAAAAACCAAAAATCAGAAACCAGAAAGAAAAACCCAAAACTCAGCAGAGTAAGATTGGAGGAAACATACCTCAACATAATAAAAGCTATACATGGAAAATCCACAGCCAACGTCATCCTAAATGGAGAGTGAGTTGAAGCAATTCCACTGAAATCTGAACAAGACAGGACTATCCACTATCCCCATTCCTTTTCAATATTGTGCTTGAAGCACTAGCCAGAGCAATAAGACAAGAGAAGGAAGTCAAAAGGATGCAAATAAATAAAGAATTCCATTTATCCCTATTTGTAGATGACGTGGTATTATACATAAAAGATAAAAAAATCCACACAACCAACAATTTCAGCAAAGTGGCAGGATACAAAAGTCAGTAGTCTTTCTGTATGTCAACATTAAAACATACTGAAAAGAGATCATGGACATATTCATACCCGGAAGAGCCTCAAAGAAAAAGTTTGTAGGAATTAACCTAGCCAAGGAGATGAAGTTAGGTACATCCAGTCAGCTGGCTGCAGTGTCTCTATGGCCTGTGGCATTAGCTCCATTTTTAAACCTTATTTCACAGAAAAAGAAGCACCACAGTTCAGTACACATATGTGTACATATACACACATACATGCATTTGTAACCAATAGTTTCATAGAAAAGTACTTACTTTTATTATATAAATGTGCCTCACTAAAATGATTTATGGTTGCCTGACTTATTGGGTACTGCAGCATCAAAGGAAGTTCTGGTTCTTTTTATTTCCCTCATTCTTTTCTATTCCTTGAAGAAAATTAGCCTAGCAGTGATGACATTGGTCTTTAATCCCAGCACTCAGGGGGAAGAGGCAGGCAGATTTATGAGCTCAAGGCCAGCCTAGTCTGGTCTTCAGAATGAGTTCCAGGACAGCCAGGGCTACACAGAGAAACCCTGTCTTGAAAAACAAAGAACAACAAAAATATTTCATCTTAATAAATTAGTTTCATAGCCTGTATGTACTCTATGACCTATTTGGAAAACTCTGCACTATGGAGTAAGACATAATGATCTCCCAGTTCCAGAGGTATTTCAAGAAGGCATCAGTAGCCTTGTGTGGGATCTTGTAGTCACATGAGATCCAACCCAGGGCAATGCTTCCACAATCTTATCTTTTCCTTCATCTACATTCCTGACCTCAGAACTTTGGCATGTAAATCAGTTGCTTTAGCCATGTGAAGGCCATAGGTCTTTTGGGTTATAGGGAGTCTGTTGCCCTAGCAACACATTTGGCTGTAATTAACTCTGGGAGTCACCTGCTTCAGCCTAGTTGATCTTGCTGCAATTTGCACTGGAGCCTGTTTTCTCTTGCTTTTCCTAACAGTTTCTTCATTCTTGTTACTTAGATGGATGGGTCCTTATTCCTCCTTCTCTACCCTGAAAGATCAGATTCCTGGCATGTATCTCCTTGGCACCCTCCACATCGCCAAATACTTGATTT